>NW_027454089.1:75000-104243 GCF_040206685.1 Ascaphus truei
AAGACGGCCCTGTCTGCGTTGATCTGCTAATGAAACAGATAAATTATAGAGGATAATTTCTTGGTCAACAGCGACATCTGCAGGCGTTTGTGTGCATTCCGGCATTGCGGGAAATATCGCCCGGCATTGCGGGAAATATCGCCCGGCATTGCGGGAAATATCGCCCGGCATTGCGGGAAATATCGCCAGACATTGCGGGAAATATCGCCCGGCATTGCGGGAAATATCGCCCGGCATTGCGGGAAATATCGCCCGGCATTGCGGGAAATATCGCCCGGCATTGCGTAACAACCTGATTGGCTGGGACTGTTCTTAGCGTGCGGGTGTGTCAGGGAACGTACAATTACTAGAGTTTAAGGCTATTGAGTTGGTTCCTCAAGAAGATCTCGCCCAATTCACACAACGGACAAGTTCGCACTCGTACTACACCCGTTTATATACGGAGACTATTAAAGTGGGGTTACTTCAAGAAGCATCTCCGCACCAGAATTAGTTCCCTTCAGGTCAGCCAGACACGATAGGCCCCCTAAGGCTTCGTCCATAGGGCAGACCGCGCTGACGCGCCCCCACGCTGCGCGATCAGACTGCCTAGAGGCAGTAATTGCGTCTATACAGCGTGCGGGCGCGCATGGAAGGAGGCGCGCGATGCGCGTGAGATCAGTCAAAACTGATTTCTCGCGTGATAGGGCGGTCACGTGAGTGGTTCACCCAATGAGGGCGAACCAGCTCCGTGATGTCACTGGCCCGCCCATAAACACGCCCCCAGACAGCGCGCGAACGAAGGCCAGGGAAAGCACCCGCTTTCCCTCAGCCTCCGCGCGGCTGCTTTGTCTATGGACAGCAGGCAGAGGGGCCCCCTAGCAGCAGGCAGAGGGGCCCCGGAAAACAGCAGGCAGAGGGGCCCCATAAAACAGTAGGCAGAGTGGCCCCCTAACAGATCTTTAACTAGGAAGTGGAACGGGGTGTGCAAATTAAAAAGATGGGGTACTTGTAGTCCCCCTCCCCTCCCCCACCGGGTCAATTTCTCTTGAAGCCCCAAAAAGAAATCTGAGCGGGATTTCTAAACACTTTAGTAAATATTTCTGCTGGTTCGTCCGGCCCCAAAACAGCACCGCTGTGTTATTTTACTGTAAAAATCCCATCTTCCATAACATTTTTATAAATCTTATGCGGTTTTTCCCCAGCTGGGAGACTGGTAAGAAACTAAAACCACAGACACACGAAGCCAGGGGCTCAACTCCAGTCCTCAAGGGCCACCAACACGTCAGATCCTCAGGATATCCCTGCTTCAGCTCAGGTGGTTCGAAGACTGAGCCACTGATTGAAGCAGGGAGTGATTGACCCACCTGGGATGAAGTAGGCACTTACAGCCACCTGGGCTGAAGCAGGGTTATCCTGAAAACCTGACCTGTTGGTAGCTCTTGAGGACTGGAGTTGGCCTCTCCTGCACTAATGTCTGTTGCATGGTAACGTACCTCATCCGGCGTTAACTGCTAATCATGTCAATGGCAGTTAAAGGAAAAATCCACCGTAACCTCCGTGTTTTTTTGTTTCAAATTTTTTTATTAGGCATTGATACAATACACATTATTACAGCAATATCTTGGCCTAATACAGGGTTTATCTTTTTGTCGTTAACAGAGAAAGTCTCAACGCTCCCCTGACCCTTCTCCTTAGGTCGACAGGGCTAGCGTGAGGGTGGAAACAGAAAGAGAGAGGGGGGAAAAGAGGGGGGGGGGGGGGGGGAGGGTTCCGTCCTCCTCAGTTTCCGGTGTTGGGTTTCTTTCATGTCTCATCTATTGCTTCTTAGGGGTAAGCAAGGTTTAATCTGCTGTTTGGGTCAGCCATGGTTCCCATATTTTATAGAAGGACACCGTTGTCCTTTTCAGAAAGGCTGTTAGCTTCTCCATTACCATTACCTCTTGTATTCTTTTCTTTACTGTTTGCTTAGGGGGGGAGACACTTTCTTCCATGAGGCGGCCACCGCACATCTAGCCGCCGTGAGAATGAAGGAGATTAATTTTCCTATTGGTCGGTCAATGTTCTCTATTGGCCTGGCCAATAAGTAGGTCAGCGGGTCAATGGGTATTGTGAGGCCTGTGACCTCTTTTATTATATTTTGTATGGTTTCCCAATATTTCTGAATGTCCGGGCATGACCACCAGATATGGGCCATGTCTCCCTTTTGACCGCAGCCTCTCCAGCATAGATCGGAGGCCAGAGGGTAGATTTGATTTATTCTGACTGGGGTAAGATACCAGCGAAACAGTATTTTTTAAATATTTTCCTTGATTGTGGTACATATGGAAGTTCCTGAGGCTGATTCCCAAATACTTTCCCAGTCCTCTCGGTCTATAACTATATTCAATTCTGCTGCCCAATGAAGCATGTAGTCATGGATGGGAGCGTCTGCCGCCCTCTCCAATTCTGCATAGATTTGTGTTATCAGACCTTGTTGGTGGGCTGTTTCCTTGCACAGCCGTTCAAACCAGTGAGAGGGGAAATTCCAATGTTGGGGATAGTGTTTGAATAAAGTGTCGAATTTGAAGGTATTTGAAAACGTTCAATCCTACTATTTCATATTTGTTTTGTAATCTTTGATAACTCAGGAACTGCCCTAAGCTCAGGAAGTCGGCAACCGCCCTGATATTTTTAACCGTGAATTGGTCAAATTGCCCATGCTCACAGCTAGGTGGAAATTTGGGGTTTTTAATAATTGGGATGAGTTGAGATTTAGGGGGCGTGAGCTTAAATTTGAGTTTGCATTTCGTCCAGGTCTCCCATGTGTATCTCATTGGACCTAATTTGAACTTACTATTCTGCATATCTTCCCTGCTCAGGGACCAAAGTCATGCTGGCAGAGAAGGCGTGCCGGTGTATTGTGCTTCTATGTCCAGCCAGCAATATTGGCCTGGGTCTGCGTTCCAGACTACTACCTGTCGCAGCTGGGTGGCTTGGTAGTATCTTGTAATATCTGGGACTCCAAGACCCCCTCTCCCCTTGAGGCGAGTAAAACTGCCCTGGCGATCCTGGGTTTTTTACCCTGCCAAATAAATTAAAAATATGTTTTTGTATGTTCTTTAGTTCTGAGCCAGGGATGTGGACCGGGACAGTCTGGAAATAATATAACAATCTGGGAGTATATTCATTTTCACCGAGATCATTCTCCCGATCTATGATATTTGGTACCCTCCCCATTTATCCAGGTCCTGTTTCATTTCCGAAATAGAGCCGGGGTAATTATGTTGATATAGGGATTGGTAGTTCCTCGATATCTTTACTCCCAAATATTTGAATACAAGAGGAGCTCCATCGGTAATTAAATTTAGCTTTAGAAGTTTCACCTCTGGCTCTGGCAGGTTTAGATTCAACGCTCTTCTGGATTTGTCACTATTAATTTTGTATCCTGATATTCTTCCGAAGTCTAGAAGTTCTTTTTGGAGATTGGGAAGGGAGATTTGGGGTTTGGTGAGCGTTAAGATGATATCGTCCACGAACAGGGATATCTTATATTGCGTGTGTCCAATTTCTATTCCCTTGGATGTCTACTTTATTTCGAATTGTGGATGCCAGGGGTTCTATAGTTTGTGCAAAGAGGAGAGGGGACAAGGGGCATCCTGTCTCGTGCCATTTTTGATACCAAATCTCTGATTACTGCCCCCTGGTAATTTTACTCATTGCTGACGGGTCTTGGTAGAGTCTACGGACCCCTTCTAAGTATGTGTCTTTAAAGCCAAATTTACGCAGTGTGTGGTCTAGAAATAGCTAATCGATTCTATCGAACGCCTTCTCTGCATCTAAGCTTAGGAGTAATGCTTTGGTTCCAGTGAGGTGGACATGGTCTATGATATTAATTATCTTACGAGTGTTGTCTGAGGCTTGTCTGCCCGTGACAAATCCTACTTGGTCAATGTTTATAAGTCTCGGTAAGATAGGGTTTAATCGATTTGCAAGTATTTTGCTATATAGTTTAAGGGCATTGTTGAGAAGGGAGATTGGACGATAGCTTCACATTGCATCGGTCTCTACCTTCCTTATGGATGATGGCTAGGTTAGCGAGAGACATTGAGGTGGGGATTGGGTTCCCCTCCATAAAGTGGTTGAACATTTTAGTAGATGCGTGGATAGTATAGGCAAGAATCTCTAGTAATAGACATTGGTGAATCCGTCAGGGCCAGGGGACTTAGAGAGTTTTAGCACTTTGACCGCCTCTTCCAGTTCCTCTTTTGAAATCTCAGCGTTGAGGGCTGTGTTTTCCTCCTCTGTTAATATAGGGAGGTGGCAATTGTCTAGGTATTTTTTTATAGATTCGGATGCTATACAGTAGGTTCAGGTCGGCCATTTTTGGATCTTAGGTTATATAGTTCAGTATAATATTTAGTAAACTCTGCTGCTATTTTGTTATCACTATATTGTATCTCACCAGATCTATTCTTGATCGCCGTTATCTGGGATCTCTTTTATATTCCTCTTAGTCTGCTAGCCAAAAGTCTGTCGGCCTTGTTACCCTTATCGTAGTATTGTTGATTAGTCATTTGAGGGCCTTCCCAACGTCTTCTAGCTGGGCTTGTTTAAGTTTGAGGCCTGGCTGTAGTTAGAGCTTTATAGATTCTCTTTGAGGGGTTAGTTTTGTGGGCTTGTTCCAGCGTAAGAATATTGTCTGCAAGTTCTTCGATCAGCTTCTTTCTGACTTTTTTCCTATGGGACGCAATAGAGATTAATTTGCCCCTAATTTGCTGCCTTATGGGCCTCCCATAGGATTGCTGGGGAAGAGACTGATCCCGAATTAAAAAAGAAGTAGTCCTTAAGTGAGGTTCTAATCTCCTTCTCTATCTCAGGATGGTCAGTAAGGAGTCCGTTAGTCTCCAAGAATAGGATGTAGTTTTTTCGAATGGTACTGATAGGGTCACGGTGATAGGGGCATGATCGGACCATGTGATCGGGCCAATGTCCGAGCCAATGGACGCCTCCAAGACATTTTTGGTTACCAGAAAATAGTCTATACGAGAATAGGTCTGATGAGGCGCTGAGTAAAAAGTGTAGTCCCTCTGACCCTGATGTTGGGATCTCCATATGTCCACCAATGAGAACTCACTCAGTATTCCCCTAAGCCTTTTCCCAGTGAGCTGGGAGTGGGTTGTAAGGGGGTGACCCATTGCGGTTCATCTGTCCTCGGTGGGGTTTAGAACCATGTTTAGGTCCCCGCCCACTAGTATCGATGACAGATATCCCGGATCTACGCCCTCGAGAACTGTTTTTAGAAATTCCGTTTGATTCTCATTAGGGGCGTACACATTAATCAGAGCGATTGCCGAGCCCGCCAAGGAGCCGTATACCACCAAAAATCTACCCTCTGGATCCATTGTTGTTTTGACATGATTGAATGGAGTGCCTTGTCTAATTAGTATGGCCACTCCCCTTTTTTTACTACTAAATAATGCGAAGAAACACATTGGGAACACTTTTTTGAATAAATTTGGGGGGTCTTGCGATGTGAAGTGGGTCTCCTGTAGGAATATGATGTCTCCCCCTGATTTTTTCATGTCTTGGAGGGCCAGTCTCCTTTTTCTATTATTTTGTAGGCCTTTGACATTTAGTGACAGTATCTTGATTGGGGCCGTGGATGTCATTGGATTTTTTTATCGTACGAAACCTTAGGACCCTCCTTTCCCACTGGGGGGGGGGGGGGTCTTGTTTCTGTAGCTTAGAAGCTCGTAGTACCCTAGCAAACATATAGGATGGGCACATTTTCCGTGTGAGGTATCTAACATCTTGTGATAGCGAGAATAACAGAAGCAATAGTAACAATGAGTAGAGTAGCACTTCAGATTTTCTGCGTAGTAATTCGTAGCCTCTGGTGGGAGGAGGGGGAAGAGGGGTGGGGAAGAAGGGGGAGACGGGGGGGGGGATGGGCAGTGGAAGGGGGGAAGAGAAGTAGGGGGGAGGGGTGGGGGGAAAGGAATCCAGTCCTTATTTAGACTGTGTTGAGTGTGCATTGTTATAAGGGAGGGGGGGGGAGTTTATGTTCGGTCTTGGGACACATAGTGAAGAAACATATATTGTTCTGTAATCCCTGGTACAACCTTCAAATACATATTGTAGCTATCAAGCAAATGTGATATCTAACATCTTGTGTGGTGAGGATAGCTGAAACAACAGCAACAATGAGTAGGGTTGCACTTCAAATTTTCAGTGTTGTAGTTAGCCTCTGGTGGGGAGGGGGGGGGAGAGGGTAAGGGCGGAAAGGAGGGGGGGGAGGAGGAGGTGGGAGAGGAGGGTGGGGGGGGGAAGAGAAGTAGGGGGGGGGGGAGGGAAGGGATTTAGTCCTTATTTAGACTGAGTTGAGTGTGCGGTGCTAGAGGGGGGGGAGGTTTATGTTCAGCTTTGGGACACATAGTGAAGAAACATATGTTGTTCCGTGATCCCTGGCATATCCTTCAAATACATATTGCAGTTAGCAGACAAATGCGATATCTAACATCTTGTGACAGTAATAGTAGCAGAAACAACAGCAAGAATGAGTGGGGTTGCACTTCAAATTTTCAGCGTTGTGGTTAGTAGCCTCTATTGGGGGGGGGGGGGGGGGAGAGGAAAGGGGGGGAGGAGGAGGGGGAGTGGGGGGGATTCAGTCCTTGCCGAGACAAGGTTGGGTGTATAATGTTGAAGGGTGGGTTCTGAAATTGGCCTTGGGGCGCACAGTGTAAAAGCATACATTGTTCTGTTATCTTTGGTACACATTTCAAATATATATTACTAGCTGGTATACCCGGCGTTGCCCGGGCGTGGAAGGGCAGGGGGGGGAGGGGAAGGGCGGGGGGGGAGGGGAAGGGCGGGGGGGGGGGGGGCAAGGGGCGTGGAAGGGCGGGAGGGCAAAGGGGCAGGGAGGGGCAGGGGGGCAAAGGGGCAGGGAGGGCAAAGGGCAGGGAGGGGTGGGGGGGCAAAGGGCAGGGAGGGGTGGGTTGGGGGGCAAAGGGCAGGGAGGGGCGGGCGGGGGCAAAGGGCAGGGAGGGGCGGGGGCAAAGGCCAGGGAGGGGGCAAAGGGCAGGGAGGGGCGGGGGCAAAGGGCAGAGAGGGGCGGGGCAAAGGGCAGGGAGGGGCGGGGGCAAAGGGCAGGAGAGGGGAAAAAGGCCAGGGAGGGGCGGGGGGGCTAAGGACAGGGATGGGGGGGCAAGAGGGCAAGAGGGGCAGGGAGGGAGGGGGGCAAGAGGGCAGGGAGGGGGCAGGGAGGGAGGGGGGAAAGAGGGCAAAGGGCAGGGGGGCAAAGGGCAGGGTGGCAAAGGGCAGGGGGGCAAAGGGGAAAAGGGCAGGGGGAGGGAGGGCAGGGTGGAAAAGGGCAGGGGCAGGGGGCAAAGGGCAGGGGGGAGGGAGGGCAGGGGGCAAAGGGCAGGGGAAGGGAGGGCAGGGGGAGGGAGGGCAGGGGGTGGGGAGGGCAGGGGGGCAAAGGGCAGGGAGGGCAGGGGGGCAAAGGGCAGGGGGAGGGAGGACAGGGGGGGCAAAGGGCAGGGGGAGGGAGGGCAGGGGGCAAAGGGCAGGGGGGGCAAAGGGCAGGGGGAGCAAAGGGCAGGGGGAGGGAGGGCAGGGGGGGAAAAGGGCAGGGGGGCAAAGGGCAGGGAGGGGCAGGGAGGGGCAAAGGAAGGAGGGGCGGGGGGGCTAAGGACAGGGAGGGGCAAGAGGGCAGGGAGGGGGCAGGGAGGGGAGGGGGGGCAAGAGGGCAAGAGAGCAAAGGGCTGGGTGGCAAAAGGCAGAGGGGCAAATGGCAGGGAGGCAAAGGGCAGGGGGGAAAAGGGCAGGGGGGCAAAGGGCAGGGGGGCAAAGGGGAAGGGGGGCAAAGGGGAAAGGGCAGGGGGTCAAAGGGCAGGGGGCAAAGGGCATTGGGAGGGAGTGAAGGGGGCAAAGGGCATTGGGAGGGAGGGCAGGGGGGGCAAAGGGCAGGGGGAGGGAGGGCAGGGGGGGCAAAGGGGAGGGAGGGCAGGGGGGCAAAGGGCAGGGGGAGGGAGGGCAGGGGGGGGGGGGGGGCAAAGGGCAGGGAGGGCAGGGGGGCAGGGAGGGCAGGGGGAGTCAGGGACGCGGTTAAATAAGCCATTCCCCTGCGTGTACTCACCTTGCACACGGCCGCGCTCCTCTTCCCCCGGATACCGGCCGCCCTGCTCCGGCTCCTCCGCAGAGAGGGCTGAGACGCTCCGGTGAGGAGGTGCTGCGCCTCTCGCGGGGAGAGGCGGAGACAGCCGGAGGAGCGGCCTGTGTGAGGGGAGAGCCGCGTGCTCTGTGTGTGTGTGTGGGGGGGGGGGGGGGAGAGCGCCGGGTGAGGGGAGAGCCGCGTGCTCTGTGTGCGTCTCAGCTGACCTGCTGCTCGGCTCGTCTTGGCTCTTCAGGTGAGAACTGTTGCCAACAGGGCAGAACGGCAATGGGCACTTTGGGGGTTACTTAGTCTCTGGGTGTGCTGGTCACTTGTGGCTTTCTGTGGCTTGGTTAGAAGCTTGCTCTGAAGCACGGCTCCTGGGGTCTGCACTGTCGTCATTCTAGGAGGGTGGGGGGGGACAAGCCGAGCGCCCGGGGGCGAATTGGTACATTTCGGTGGGTCTTCTTAGGGTAAGGAATTTACCGTTTCTACTGGCAATCAGCTGAAACGGAAATCCCCAGCGATACCCGACTCCCTCCTCACGGAGGAGAACAGTCAGGGGCCGGAGCACCCGGCGACGGGCCATTGTGACTTTAGACAAATCATTGAATATTTGGAAGGACTCATTCTCGAATTGTATGCTGTCCTTCTCGCGGCAGGCTCCTAGAAGTTTCTCCTTTGTGGAATAACTGTGGAGGCGAATTATTACATCCCTCCTGCGGCGGGGGTCATCAGATTTAGGGCCTAGGGCGCGGTGAGCCCGGTCGATCTCTGCGTCCATTTTGTCCAGGTCTCCGCAGATTGAGTTGAACAGCTTCTTGATGTATGGGCGGAGGAGGTAAGGGAGGACCGATTCAGGGATGTTTCGGATTCTCAAATTCTGTCGTCGGTCCTTGTTTTCCTGATCCTCCAGCCCATCTTTCAAGTAGGAGACTTCTTCACCCAGCCGGATGATTTCTTCTTCTGCCTCCAGTTGACGGTGTAAGGCCTCTCCCAGCCTAGTGTCTAGTTTGGAGGTTCTCTCCGTCAGGCCAGTGATCTCCTGCTTCAGCTCTGTCACTGCACTCCTAAGGTCTGCTTGCAGGGAGGCATGTAGCTTGTCGTGCATGGAGGCGAAGAGCTCCTCCATATATTCTCTGGTGATTCCTCTTTCCTGCTCGGGGCTGTCCTTGGATCGGACACTTTTGCTTCCTGGAGCTGCGGGGCCGCGTGGGCTGACGCCATCTTGATTTTCTCCAGCCGTCTCCATGCTTCGCTGGGACGGAGTGAAGTATTTAGTTACCCCTTGGGTTTGTTGTTGCCTTTTTGTCCTGTTGGACATTGCTGGTTGTTTGGCAGTCTTAGGGGGGAAAAACAGGCCGGGGGAAAAGCGCTTATTATATGTTTATATGAGAGGGTCCGCAGAGCTCTCCCCTCGCACAGCCATACCGGGTGACGTCACCGGGAACCCCAACCTCCATGTTTTTAACAGGAACGATTTGCACTATTTCTAAGCGCAGGGTCCTGACTTCCTGGTGGAGTTACCGGTTGTGACGGGAGGGGGTAACCTGGCTCACAAATAAAAAGGTTCAGCCCGGTTTTGGTTACCCCTGATCCATGCATAAGGGTCCAAGAGAGTCTTTTCAGACTTATAGATAGGCTTGGGACTGGTCAGTGAAGCGCCGGTGAGGTTTCGCAGGGAATTCCTAGCCAAGCTGAGGACTGGTTCTGAGGAGTGACGTTACCTGTTCCAGGCTTATTCCAGCTCCGTGGAGTGAACAAGATGAGCCTGTGCTGAAGCAGGTGCCTTGCACCTAGGAAAGCCTAGTTTTAACCCCCAGACCCAAAGTAAGTGTGTATATTTCTGTATTATATATTTGTGTGTTTCCGAGGTCTTATCCAAATAAACCTCATTTTATTTCATTGCCATGTTTTGCCCTGTGACCGATCCTTAAACATAATCGTGTTAAAAGACCTAGTCTACCGTGATACGCACCACTTCCTGGTGGAGTTACCGGCACCACTTCCTGGTGGAGTTACTGGCACCACTTCCTGGTGGAGTTACCGGCACCACTTCCTGGTGGAGTTACCGGCACCACTTCTGATGAGTTACCGGCACCACTTCCTGGGGGAGTTACCGGCACCACTTCCTGGTGGAGTTACCGGCACAGACTTCCTGGTGGAGTTACCGGCACCGCTTCCTGGTGGAGTTACCGGCACCGCTTCCTGGTGGAGTTACCGCACCTCTTCCTGGTTTTTAAAGGGGATTGGCCGTCCAACAGGAAGCCACACCCGATGATGTTGCGCGTTCCTATTGGCCTGACATTTGGTAGCCATTTTGCCTCCCCGATTTAAACCTGGTAACTTCACCGGTAAGTATCATCCGAGAACAGGGGGTCCCCCGGGGCCGGTAATAGTGGCGTTTTGCTCAGCGAGGACCCACGAATCCAACAATGTAAGAGAAATGGGCGATCCAAAATAAACAAAAACCATGTAGGAGGAACAGCTCGTTCCACGCCAGATCGGGAACATAATCTCCGCAAACAGACCCTACGGCGAATCCCGTCCCGCATACAGAGGGATGCTGCTAACCCTTTCACTGCCAGAGGCACCAGCATTACTGACCGGGTTATTACGAGTATGGCGCAGAATAAATACTCACTGCTTCTCCGGCTGAGTGACGGACATCTTCTTGGGTATGTTAGCTAGAAGACACAAAAGGAGACAGTTACTCATTGTAGAGAGAGAGACATCTTTACAGAGCTCTGCAAACACACACATAGGCGGCGCCGCCCCCCACCCCCCCCTTTTAAATCACGTGTTTGTACCAAGCGCAAGAATCACATCAATCGACTCTGGGGCTGTATGCAGCAGGGCTGGAAGCTTGCCACTCCTCCCGACCCTTGTTGATGACGTAATGTCGGCGCGACTTCCTGACGCGTTTCGGAAGGAGTGGCAAGCTTCCAGCCCTGCTGCACACAGCCCCAGAGTTGGCGCGGTTGATAGCCGGTCTGGTTTGGAGAGACTGACTACTCAGGACTCCTGTTAATATGAGTTTCAACACCATCCATGAGGTCTGATACATTGGGACACGAGCTGGCAGCGTCTGTTACATCTCATGCTGCAGGAGATCTTGCCGTGCTGATCCCGTGGTGGTGATATACAATACTTACATGCCTGATAATCTTTTTTGTTTGTGAGTGAGCCCGTTTCCCTCTCCATTATTTTATTAAATATTCTGTACGTTTTTATGCTATGGGTTGTGCGCTTTCTTCTTTTGTGTGTGTATATATATATATATATATATATAAATATATATATATATGCCACTAACCCCCCCCCCCCCAGGCCCCTAACCCCCGCGGCGGCAGCCAGGCCCCCATCCCCGCGGCCGGTCTGGAGCTGTGATGGGGAACCCAAGCTTGGGTGCAGCCCCGTCTGCTTGATTCCCATTGTTCAGTTCCAATTTCCCAAGCTCCCATGTCCCGCCCCTAGGGGGTGGGGTGTTCTGGAGCACTGACGCCACTCACAGCCCTGATCGGTTAATTTCCAGATGCTCCCGGGCTTTTGATTCGCTCAGCGGAGGAAAGGTCTCCGCTGGCTGTGGCCGCCCGTCGTCCTCCATGATTTATGGGTAATAAGTATAAAAGAAATAAGTCAAAACCAATGTGGCTAAATAAACAGGTAGGGGAGGAAATGGACAAGAAGAGGAAGGCGTTTAGATTCTTTAAGTCAGAAGGGACGGAGACATCGTATCAGAATTATAAGCAATGTAACAAAAATTGCAAAAGGGCAATCAAATTAGCAAAAATGGATAATGAAAAAAGGATTGCAATAGAAAGTAAGGTCAACCCTAAAAAGTCTTTTAAGTACCTTAATAACAAAAAAATGAGAAAAGAAAATATAGGACCCTTTCAGTGTGAGATGGGTAGGCAGATTATTGGAGATAAGGAAAAAGCAGAGGTATTAAACAAATTCTTTGCCTCTGTGTTTTACCAGGGAAGAATCAAGTTCAATAGTAGCGCCACAGGAGGAAGCCACAACCTCCATATTAATGAACAATTGGTTAAACTGAGGAAGAAGTTCATAAGCGACTTGAAAAAATTAAAGTAAATAAGGCACCTGGCCCCGATGGCATACATCCAAGAGTTCTCAAGGAGTTAAGCTCAGTAATTGCAAAACCATTATATTTAATATTCAAGGACTCCATTTCCACAGGCTCAGTACCACAAGATTGGCGTAAGCAGATGTGGTGCCTATATTAAAAAGGGAGCTAGATCACAACCGGGAAATTACAGACCTGTAAGCCGACTTCAATAGTACTACTTGAAAGTTTAATACGGGATAATATTCAGGAATACCAAATGGAAAACAAAATTATTAGTAATAGTCAGCATTGATTTATGAAGGATAGATCTTGCCAAACTAACCTTATTTGTTTCTTTGAGGAGGTAAGTAGGAATTTAGACCAGGGTAATGCTGTTGATGTGGTCTACTTTGATTTTTGCAAAGACTTTTGATACGATTTCACACAAGAGGTTGGTGTACAAAATAAAGAAAATTGGACTCAGTAATAATATATGCACCTGGATTGAAAACTGGTTGAAGGACAAACAACAGAGGGTTGTCATAAATGAACTTTTTCAGGTTGGCTAAAGTCGTGAGTGGAGTACCTCAGGGATCGGTACTGGGACCCCTGCTTTTTAACTTGTTTATTAATGACGTTGAGGTTGGCATCGAGAGCAAAGTCTCCATCTTTGCTGATGATACTAAATTGTGTAAGGTAATAGAATCAGAGCAGGATGTAATTTCTCTTCAGAAGGACTTGGAGAGACTGGAAACGTGGGCAGGTAAATGGCAGATGAGGTTTAATACAGATAAATGTAAGGTTATGCATTTGGGAAACAAGAATAAAAAGGCAACTTACAAATTAAATGGAGATATATTGGGGAATCCTTGATGGAGAAGGATTTAGGAGTGCTTGTAGACAGCAGGCTTAGCAATAGTGCCCAATGTCATGCAGTAGCTGCAAAGGCAAACAAGATCTTATCTTGCATCAAACGGGCAATGGATGGAAGGGAAGTAAACATAATGATGCCCTTTACAAAGCATTAGTAAGACCACACCTTGAATATGGAGTACAATTTTGGGCACCAATTCTAAGAAAAGACATTATGGAACTAGAGAGAGTCCAGAGAAGAGCCACCAAATTAATAAAGGGGATAGACAATCTAACTTATGAGGAGAGGCTAGCTAAATTAGATTTATTTACATTAGAAAAGAGGCGTCTCAGAGGGGATATGATAACTATATACAAATATATTCAGGGACAATACAAGGAGCTTTCAAAAGAACTATTCATCCACGGGCAGTACAAAGGACTTGGGCCATCCCTTAAGGTTGGAGGAAAGGAAATTTCACCAGCAACAAAGGAAAGGGTTCTTTACAGTAAGGGCAGTTACAGTGTGGGATTCATTACCCATGGAGACTGTGATGGCAGATACAATAGATTTGTTCAAAAAAACGTTGGGTATCTATTTAGATGGGAAAGGTAATCAGGGATATACCAAATAAGTAAATATGGGAAGGATGTTGATCCAGGGATTAATCCGATTGCCAATTCTTGGAGTCAGGAAGGAATTAATTTTTCCCCTTAATGGGGTTTTTTGTTTGCCTTCCTCTGGATCAATAAGTAAGTATAGATATAGGATAAAGTATCTGTTGTCTAAATTTAGCATAGGTTGAACTTGATGGACGTACGTCTTTTTTCAACCTCATCTTCTATGTAACCATGTAACCATGTAACTATGTAACTATGATTTCAGATGGAGGCTGGGAAAGTACACAAGCCGACGCCAATCAGGGCCCCACGGTTGTTCTCCGTGATCCCACCTTGTGCACGGGGCGGGTTTGGAGGGCGTGCCCGTTGGTCTCGCACCATCCCATGGGGAAGATGTCGGTGGATTCCACGTGCACAATGCATTCTGGGACCGGCGTCCTGCCTGCCTGCCGGGAGAGGAAACACACCACAACACACCAGATTATTAGGGAAGAATTACATTCATTACATTTCAGATGTATATGTCCCAGTATATAGAAGACCCCCCAAATTCGGAATACACTGTGGGTAAGGTGGGATGGTTCTCAAGGATACGCGGTCCCATTACTTCATCATTTCCACACGCCGATTATCACATCTTCTAGGCCGAGCCCGGCGGCCATATTGTGTCAGGGGACCGCAGGTAGGGAGGCCGCAGGTAGGGAGGCCGCAGGTAAAGGGGCCGCAGGTAGGGAGGCCGCAGCTAAAGGGGCCGCAGGTAGGGAGGCCGCAGGTAAAGGGGCCGCAGGTAAAGGGGCCGCAGGTAGGGAGGCCGCAGCTAAAGGGGCCGCAGGTAGGGAGGCCGCAGCTAAAGGGGCCGCAGGTAGGGAGGCCGCAGCTAAAGGGGCCGCAGGTAGGGAGGCTGCAGGTAAAGGGGCCGCAGGTTAGGGTGGGTAAAGGGGACCGCAGGTAGGGAGGCCGCAGCTAAAGGGGCCGCAGGTAGGGAGGCCGCAGGTAAAGGGGCCGCAGGTAGGGTGGTTAAAGGGGACCGCAGGTATGGAGGCCGCAGGTAAAGGGGCCGCAGGTATGGAGGCCGCAGGTAAAGGGGCCGCAGGTAGGGAGGCCGCAGGTAAAGGGGCCGCAGGTAGGGAGGCCGCAGGTAAAGGGGCCGCAGGTAGGGTGGTAAAGGGGATCGCAGGTAGGGAGGCCGCAGGTAAAGGGGCCGCAGGTAAAGGGGCCGCAGGTAAAGGGGCCGCAGGTAGGGAGGCGCAGGTAAAGGGGCCGCAGGTAGGGAGGCCGCAGGTAAAGGGGCCGCAGGTATGGAGGCCGCAGGTAAAGGGGCCGCAGGTAGGGTGGTAAAGGGGACCGCAGGTAGGGAGGCCACAGGTAAAGGGGGCCGCAGGTAAAGGGGCCGCAGGTAGGGAGGCCGCAGGTAAAGGGGCCGCAGGTAGGGTGGTAAAGGGGACCGCAGGTAAAGGGGCCGCAGGTAAAGGGGGGCCGCAGGTAAAGGGGGGCCGCAGGTAAAGGGGGGGCCGCAGGTAAAGGGGGGGCCGCAGGTAAAGGGGCCGCAGGTAAAGGGGCCGCAGGAAAACACCCCTTTCCTTTTCAGGTAATGTAAACAACCTATAAAAGAAGGTAGCATCCCTCCTCCCCAAACACCAACAAGCAGCACTGACCGCGGCTGCAACTAACCGCTCACCTTCCAGCTTCAGCCAGATGTAAGGGCCGGTAACCCTGCCCACCGCAGCGATGCAGACGTCCTGCGGCCGGGACGGGGTTCACAGCCTCCAGTTTCATGTGCGCCTGGAAGCCGTGCGGCTGCGGGGAGGGGCGCGACTGGGTCAGGACCTGCGGAGAGGGGAGCGACCGGGTCAGGACCTGCGGAGAGGGGAGCGACCGGGTCAGGACCTGCGGAGAGGGGGAGCGACTGGGTCAGGACCTGCGGAGAGGGGAGCGACCGGGTCAGGACCTGCGGAGAGGGGAGGGGACCGGGTCAGGACCGGAGGGACACTACATCCTGTCACCAGTAGGGTGACACGGTGACAGGATGGGGTGTCCCTCTCCTGCAGGGTGACACGGTGACAGGATGGGGTGTCCCTCTCCTGCAGGGTGACACGGTGACAGATGGGGTGTCCCTCTCCTGCAGGGTGACACGGTGACAGGATGGGGTGTCCCTCTCCTGCAGGGTGACACGGTGACAGGATGGGGTGTCCCTCTCCTGCAGGGTGACACGGTGACAGGATGGGGTGTCCCTCTCCTGCAGGGTGACACCGTGACAGGATGTGGTGTCCCTCTCCTGCAGGGTGACACGGTGACAGGATGGGGTGTCCTCTCCTGCAGGGTGACACGGTGACAGGATGGGGTGTCCCTCTCCTGCAGGGTGACACGGTGACAGGATGGGGTGTCCCTCTCCTGCAGGGTGACACGGTGACAGAATGGGGTGTCCCTCTCCTGCAGGGTGACACGGTGACAGGATGTGGTGTCCCTCTCCTGCAGGGTGACACGGTGACAGGATGGGGTGTCCCTCTCCTGCAGGGTGACACGGTGACAGGATGTGGTGTCCCTCTCCTGCAAGGGTGACACGGTGACAGGATGGGGTGTCCCTCTCCTGCAGGGTGACACGGTGACAGGATGGGGTGTCCCTCTCCTGCAGGGTGACACGGTGACAGGATGGGGTGTCCCTCTCCTGCAGGGTGACACCGTGACAGGATGGGGTGTCCTTCTCTTGCAGGGTGACACCGTGACAGGATGTGGTGTCCCTCTCCTGCAGGGTGACACGGTGACAGGATGGGGTGTCCCTCTCCTGCAGGGTGACACGGTGACAGAATGGGGGTGTCCCTCTCCTGCAGGGTGACACGGTGACAGATGTGTGTCCCTCTCCTGCAGGGTGACACGGTGACAGGATGGGGTGTCCCTCTCCTGCAGGGTGACACGGTGACAGGATGTGGTGTCCCTCTCCTGCAGGGTGACACGGTGACAGAATGGGGTGTCCCTCTCCCTGCAGGGTGACACGGTGACAGGATGTGGTGTCCCTCTCCTGCAGGGTGACACGGTGACAGGATGGGGTGTCCCTCTCCTGCAGGGTGACACGGTGACAGGATGGGGTGTCCCTCTCCTGCAGGGTGACACGGTGACAGGATGGGTGTCCCTCTCCTGCAGGGTGACACGGTGACAGGATGGGGTGTCCCTCTCCTGCAGGGTGACACGGTGACAGGATGGGGTGTCCCTCTCCTGCAGGGTGACACGTGACACTACACTACATCCCGTCACCACGTGGTAGTGACACGGGGTAACTCCGGACACTCACCGCAGGGAAGCAGCTCTCCGGGGCCGCTCGCCCCTCACACCCACTCATATACGCGGCCCACTCAAAATCCTGATCCGGGAATCCTACAGGAGAGAAGACACGGAGCGGATTATTCATCACGCTGCTATAGTGCCCCTGACAAGTGCTCTGACATGCAGGTGGTGGACGGAGGATTTAATTGGCCCTACATTACAGTCCTGACGCAGGATTACACCGAGCAAATAGCCGGGCAAGAGTGACCGTTGGTAAACAGCGTATGCATCTAAATCGGCTTCTTCAAACTAATCTAACCGCACTAAAAGAAAAGATTTGGCTACTTTCCTATTTACGGAAATCAATGTTAAATGGCATTTGTTCGGGAACCCTCTTATGGGTGGGGGGTGACAATCAAGTATTTTCTTAGCCTGCACCCAATAAAGGTAAGGAGTGGGGGGTGGGGGCTTTGCTTGTGCAAACTCCTCTTGAACTACACAGTGATATCAGTAGAAACCAGACCCCTCCCAAGTTACAAACTTAACATTAACTCATGATTTACAAATCAGTGTCAGATCGGGGTTAACAAGGCCTCCGTCACTAAGCTGTCCCCCGGAAACAGGCCGCTGTCCTCAGTTCCCCTTGTCCTAGGGGGTACTGCCCCTTTAAATAAGCCAATGTCACTGCTACGTTTGTTTTTCGGTGAGCGAAGAGGGATTGTCCCTCTGCCCAAATATCCTCCCTCTCTGGCACCAACAGGAAACACGACGGACGAGACGGGCAAGGGTCAGCGTACCGGGAGGGGGGCTGACCGACACCCCATCTTCAGACCCCACCGAACGGGGAAGATCCCGGGGCTGTTCCGGTGACACACCAAGGTCCGACGCGTCCTGGTGTCCGCTGGGCAAAGGTCATCCAGCTCCAACAGGAAGTAATGGTCACTTAACACCTGGAGGGCGAGGGGTCAGGGTTAAGCAGAAGCAGCGTGTGATACCCAAGGTGTCCGGAGCCTGTTATACACCCGGACTGAAGACGAAGCACAGGAGAGAAGAATCAGATGTCGCTGCCGCTCTCGGTTACCTTGGAGACTGTGGCTGGGACGAGGCAGAATGGCGCTGCGGGATCCACAGCCTCCAGCTTCATACCCCGCGGCGAAGGAATGAACGGGCACCGGCAGCTGCTCCTGTAACACACAGGGACACGCCTCAGCCCCCACTCCCAGCCCAGCTCCTGAGACCACGGGGACAGGGCACAGCGTGGGCTGCAGGGGGGGGGGGCTGCACGTGGACATGGCACAGCGTGGGCTGCAGGGGGGGGGGGGGCGCCTGCACAGGGACAGGGCACAGCGTGGGCTGCAGGGGGCGCTGTGCACAGGGACGTGGCACAGCGTGGGCTGCAGGGGGCGCTGCACAGGGACATGGCACAGCGTGGGCCTGCAGGGGGCGCTGCACAGGGACATGGCACAGCGTGGGCTGCAGGGGGCGCTGCACAGGGACATGGCACAGCGTGGGCTGCAGGGGGGGGGGGCGCTGCACAGGGACATGGCACAGCGTGGGCTGCAGGGGGCGCTGCACAGGGACAGGGCACAGCGTGGGCTGCAGGGGCGCTGCACAGGGGACATGGCACAGCGTGGGCTGCAGGGGGCGCTGCACAGGGACATGGCACAGCGTGGGCTGCAGGGGGGGGCGCTGCACAGGGACATGGCACAGCGTGGCTGCAGGGGGCGCTGCACAGGGACATGGCACAGCCGTGGGCTGCAGGGGGGGGGGGGGGGGGCGCTGCACAGGGACAGGGCACAGCGTGGGCTGCAGGGGCGCTGCACAGGGACGTGGCACAGCGTGGGCTGCAGGGGGCGCTGCACAGGGACATGGCACAGCGTGGGCTGCAGGGGGCGCTGCACAGGGACATGGCACAGCGTGGGCTGCAGGGGGCGCTGCACAGGGACATGGCACAGCGTGGGCTGCAGGGGGGGGGGGCGCTGCACAGGGACATGGCACAGTGTGGGCTGCAGGGGGCGCTGCACAGGGACAGGGCACAGCGTGGGCTGCAGGGGGGCGCTGCACAGGGACATGGCACAGCGTGGGCTGCAGGGGGCGCTGCACAGGGACATGGCACAGCGTGGGCTGCAGGGGGGGGGCGCTGCACAGGGACATGGCACAGCGTGGGCTGCAGGGGGCGCTGCACAGGGACATGGCACAGCGTGGGCTGCAGGGGGCGCTGCACAGGGACAGGGCACTGCGTGGGCTGCAGGGTGCGCTGCACAGGGACATGGCACAGCGTGGGCTGCAGGGGGGGGGCGCTGCACAGGGACAGGGCACAGCGTGGGCTGCAGGGGGGGGGGGCGCTGCACAGGGACATGGCACAGCGTGGGCTGCGGGGGGGGGGGCGCTGCACAGGGACAGGGCACAGCGTGGGCTGCAGGGGGGGGGGCTGCACAGGGACATGGCACAGCGTGGGCTGCAGGGGGGGGGGGCGCTGCACAGGGACGGCACAGCCTGAGCTGCAGGGGGGGGCGCTGCACAGGGACATGGCACAGCGTGGGCTGCAGGGGGGGGTGCTGCACAGGGACATGGCACAGCGTGGGCTGCAAGGGGTGGGGGCGCTGCACAGGGACATGGCACAGCGTGGGCTGCAGGGGGGGGGGCGCTGCACAGGGACAGGGCACAGCGTGGGCTGCAGGGGGGGGGGTGCTGCACAGGGACATGGCACAGTGTGGGCTGCAGGGGGCGCTGCACAGGGACATGGCACAGCGTGGGCTGCAGGGGGGGGGCGCTGCACAGGGACATGGCACAGCGTGGCTGCAGGGGGGGGGGGGTGCGCTGCACAGGGACAGGGCACAGCGTGGGCTACGGGGGGGGGGGGGGCTGCACAGGGACAGGGCACAGCGTGGGCTGCAGGGGGGGGCGCTGCACAGGGGACATGGCACAGCGTGGGCTGCAGGGGGGGGGGCGCTGCACAGGGACATGGCACAGCGTGGGCTGCAGGGGGGGGCTGCACAGGGACATGGCACAGCGTGGCTGCAGGGGGGGGGGGGGGCGCTGCACAGGGACATGGCACAGCGTGGGCTGCAGGGGGGGCGCTGCACAGGGACAGGGCACAGCGTGGGCTGCAGGGGGGGGCGCTGCACAGGGACATGGCACAGCGTGGGCTGCAGGGGGGGGGCGCTGCACAGGGACATGGCACAAGCGTGGGCTGCAGGGGGGGGGCGCTGCACAGGGACAGGGCACAGCGTGGGCTGCAGGGGGGGGGCGCTGCACAGGGACATGGCACAAGCGTGGGCTGCAGGGGGGGGGCGCTGCACAGGACATGGCACAGCGTGGGCTGCGGGGGGGGGCGCTGCCCAGGGACATGCACAGCGTGGGCTGCAGGGGGGGGCGCTGCACAGGGACATGGCACAGCGTGGCTGCAGGGGGGGGGGCGCTGCACAGGGACATGGCACAGCGTGGGCTGCAGGGGGGGGCGCTGCACAGGGACAGGGCACAGCGTGGGCTGCAGGGGGGGGGGCGCTGCACAGGGACATGGCACAGCGTGGGCTGCAGGGGGGGCGCTGCACAGGGACATGGCACAGCGTGGGCTGCAGGGGGGGGCGCTGCACAGGACAGGGCACAGCGTGGGCTGCAGGGGGGGGGCGCTGCACAGGGACATGGCACAGCGTGGGCTGCAGGGGGGGGGGGGGCGCTGCACAGGGACATGGCACAGTGTGGGCTGCAGGGGGGGGGCGCTGCACAGGGACATGGCACAGCGTGGGGCTGCGGGGGGGGGGGGGGGCGCTGCACAGGGACAGGGCACAGCGTGGGCTGCAGGGGGGGGCTGCACAGGGACATGGCACAGCGTGGGCTGCAGGGGGGGGGGGGGCGCTGCACAGGGACAGGGCACAGCGTGGGCTGCAGGGGGGGGGGGGCGCTGCACAGGGACATGGCACAGTGTGGGCTGCAGGGGGGGGGCGCTGCACAGGGACAGGGCACAGCGTGGGCTGCAGGGGGGGGGGCGCTGCACAGGGACATGGCACAGCGTGGGCTGCAGGGGGGGGGCGCTGCACAGGGACATGGCACAGCGTGGGCTGCAGGGGGGGGGGGCGCTGCACAGGGACATGGCACAGCGTGGGCTGCAGGGGGCGCTGCACAGGGACGGCACAGCGTGGGCTGCAGGGGGGGGCGCTGCACAGGGACATGGCACAGCGTGGGCTGCAGGGGGGGGCTGCACAGGGACCATGGCACAGCGTGGGCTGCAGGGGGGGGCTGCACAGGGACATGGCACAACGTGGGCTGCAGGGGGGGGGGGGGGGGGCGCTGCACAGGGACATGGCACAACGTGGGCTGCAGAGGGGGGGGCGCTGCACAGGGACATGGCACAGCGTGGGCTGCAGGGGGGGGGGGGCGCTGCACAGGGACAGGGCACAGCGTGGGCTGCAGGGGGGGGGGGCGCTGCACAGGGACATGGCACAGCGTGGGCTGCAGGGGGGGGGGGCGCTGCACAGGGACATGGCACAGCGTGGGGCTGCAGGGGGGGGTGGCGCAGCACAGGGACAGGGCACAGCGTGGGCTGCAGAGGGGGGGGGGCGCTGCACAGGGACATGGCACAGCGTGGGCTGCAGGGGGGGGCACTGCACAGGGACATGGCACAGCGTGGGCTGCAGGGGGGGGGCGATGCACAGGGACATGGCACAGCGTGGGCTGCAGGGGGGGGGGCGCTGCACAGGGGACATGGCACAGCGTGGGCTGCAGGGGGCGCTGCACAGGGACGGCACAGCGTGGGCTGCAGGGGGCGCTGCACAGGGACATGGCACAGCGTGGGCTGCAGGGGGGGCGCTGCACAGGGACAGGGCACAGCGTGGGCTGCAGGGGGGGGCGCTGCACAGGGACAGGGCACAGCGTGGGCTGCAGGGGGGGGCGCTGCACAGGGACAGGGCACAGCGTGGGCTTGCAGGGGGGGGGGCGCTGCACAGGGACGGCACAGCGTGGGCTGCGGGGGGGGGGGGCGCTGCACAGGGACGGCACAGCGTGGGCTGCGGGGGGGGGGGGGGGGGGGGGGCGCTGCACAGGGACGGCACAGCGTGGGCTGCGGGGGGGGGGGGGCGCTGCACAGGGACATGGCACAGCGTGGGCTGCAGTGGGGGGGCGCTGCACAGGGACAGGGCACAGCGTGGGCTGCGGGGGGGGGCGCTGCACAGGGACATGGCACAGCGTGGGCTGCAGGGGGGGCGCTGCACAGGGACAGGGCACAGCGTGGGCTGCAGGGGGGGGGGTGCGCTGCACAGGGACATGGCACAGCGTGGGCTGCAGGGGGGGGGCGCTGCACAGGGACATGGCACAGCGTGGGCTGCAGGGGGGGGGGCGCTGCACAGGGACAGGGCACAGCGTGGGCTGCAGGGGGGGGGCGCTGCACAGGGACATGGCACAGCGTGGGCTGCAGGGGGGGGGGCGCTGCACAGGGACATGGCACAGCGTGGGCTGCGGGGGGGGGGCGCTGCACAGGGACATGGCACAGCGTGGGCTGCAGGGGGGGGGCGCTGCACAGGGACATGGCACAGCGTGGGCTGCAGGGGGGGGGCGCTGCACAGGGACATGGCACAGCGTGGGCTGCAGGGGGGGGGCGCTGCACAGGGACAGGGCACAGCGTGGGCTGCAGGGGGGGGGGGGCCGCTGCACAGGGACATGGCACAGCGTGGGCTGCAGGGGGGGGCGCTGCACAGGGACATGGCACAGCGTGGGCTGCAGGGGGGGGCGCTGCACAGGGACAGGGCACAGCGTGGGCTGCCGGGGGGGGGCGCTGCACAGGGACATGGCACAACGTTGGGCTGCAGGGGGGGGGCGCTGCACAGGGACATGGCACAGCGTGGGCTGCAGGGGGGGGGGGGGCGCTGCACAGGGACATGGCACAGCGTGGGGCTGCAGGGGGGGGGGCGCTGCACAGGGACATGGCACAGTGTGGGCTGCAGGGGGGGGGGGCGCTGCACAGGGACATGGCACAGCGTGGGCTGCGGGGGGGGGGGGGGGGGGGCGCTGCACAGGGACAGGGCACAGCGTGGGCTGCAGGGGGGGGCTGCACAGGGACATGGCACAGCGTGGGCTGCAGGGGGGGGGCGCTGCACAGGGACAGGGCACAGCGTGGGCTGCAGGGGGGGGGGGCTCTGCACAGGACATGGCACAGTGTGGGGCTGCAGGGGGGGGGCGCTGCACAGGGACAGGGCACAGCGTGGGCTGCAGGGGGGGGGGGGCGCTGCACAGGGACATGGCACAGCGTGGGCTGCAGGGGGGGGGGCGCTGCACAGGGACATGGCACAGCGTGGGCTGCAGGGGGGGGGGCGCTGCACAGGGACATGGCACAGCGTGGGCTGCAGGGGGCGCTGCACAGGGACGGCACAGCGTGGGCTGCAGGGGGGGGCGCTGCACAGGGACATGGCACAGCGTGGGCTGCAGGGGGGGGCTGCACAGGGACATGGCACAGCGTGGGCTGCAGGGGGGGGCTGCACAGGGACATGGCACAACGTGGGCTGCAGGGGGGGGGGGCGCTGCACAGGGACATGGCACAACGTGGGCTGCAGGGGGGGGGCGCTGCACAGGGACATGCACAGCGTGGGCTGCAGGGGGGGGGGCGCTGCACAGGGACAGGGCACAGCGTGGGCTGCAGGGGGGGGGGGTGGGCGCTGCACAGGGACATGGCACAGCGTGGGCTGCAGGGGGGGGGCGCTGCACAGGGACATGGCACAGCGTGGGCTGCAGGGGGGGGGGGGCGCAGCACAGGGACAGGGCACAGCGTGGGCTGCAGGGGGGGGGGCGCTGCACAGGGACATGGCACAGCGTGGGCTGCAGGGGGGGGGCACTGCACAGGGACATGGCACAGCGTGGGCTGCAGGGGGGGGGGGCGCTGCACAGGGACATGGCACAGCGTGGGCTGCAGGGGGGGGGGGGCGCTGCACAGGGACATGGCACAGCGTGGGCTGCAGGGGGCGCTGCACAGGGACGGCACAGCGTGGGCTGCAGGGGGCGCTGCACAGGGACATGGCACAGCGTGGGCTGCAGGGGGGGGGCGCTGCACAGGGACAGGGCACAGCGTGGGCTGCAGGGGGGGGCGCTGCACAGGGACAGGGCACAGCGTGGGCTGCAGGGGGGGCGCTGCACAGGGACAGGGCACAGCGTGGGCTGCAGGGGGGGGGGCGCTGCACAGGGGACGGCACAGCGTGGGCTGCGGGGGGGGGGGCGCTGCACAGGGACGGCACAGCGTGGGCTGCGGGGGAGGGGAGGGCGCTGCACAGGGACGGCACAGCGTGGGCTGCGGGGGGGGGGGGGGCGCTGCACAGGGACATGGCACAGCGTGGGCTGCAGTGGGGGGCGCTGCACAGGGACAGGGCACAGCGTGGGCTGCGGGGGGGGGCGCAGCACAGGGACAGGGCACAGCGTGGGCTGCAGGGGGGGGGGGTCGCTGCACAGGGCATGGCACAGCATGGGCTGCGGGGGGGGGGGGGGCGCAGCACAGGGACAGGGCACAAGCGTGGCTGCAGGGGGGGCGCTGCACAGGGACATGGCAGAGCGTGGGCTGCAGGGGGGGGGGGCGCTGCACAGGGACATGGCACAGCGTGGGCTGCAGGGGGGGGGGGCGCTGCACAGGACATGGCACAGCGTGGGCTGCGGGGGGGGGGGCGCTGCACAGGGACAGGGCACAGCGTGGGCTGCGGGGGGGGGGCGCAGCACAGGGACATGGCACAGCGTGGGCTGCAGGGGGGGGGGCTGCACAGGGGACAGGGCACAGCGTGGGCTGCAGGGGGGGGGGGCGCTGCACAGGGACAGGGCACAGCATGGGGTGCGGGGGGGGGGCGCAGCACAGGGACAGGGCACAGCGTGGGCTGCAGGGGGGGGCGCTGCACAGGGACAGGGCACAGCGTGGGCTGCGGGGGGGGGCGCTGCACAGGGACATGCACAGCGTGGGCTGCAGGGGGGGGCGCTGCACAGGACATGGCACAGCGTGGCTGCAGGGGGGGCGCTGCACAGGGACATGGCACAGCGTGGGCTGCAGGGGGGGCGCTGCACAGGGACATGGCACAGCGTGGGCTGCAGGGGGGGGGCGCTGCACAGGGACATGGCACAGCGTGGGCTGCAGGTGGGGGGCACAGCGTGGGCTGCAGGGGGGGGGGGGCGCTGCACAGGGACATGGCACAGCGTGGGCTGCAGGGGGGGGGCGCTGCACAGGGACATGGCACAGCGTGGGCTGCAGGGGGGGGGGCGCTGCACAGGGATATGGCACAGCGTGGGCTGCAGGGGGGGGGCGCTGCACAGGGATATGGCACAGCGTGGGCTGCAGCGGGGGGGCTGCACAGGGACAGGGCACAGCGTGGGCTGCAGGGGGGGGGGCGCTGCACCAGGGACAGGGCACAGCGTGGGCTGCAGGGGGGGGGGGGCGCTGCACAGGGACATGGCACAAGCGTGGGCTGCGGGGGGGGCGCAGCACAGGGACAGGGCACAGCGTGGGCTGCAGGGGGGGGGGGCGCTGCACAGGGACAATGGCACAGCGTGGGCTGCAGGGGGGGGGGGCGCTGCACAGGGACATGGCACAGCGTGGGCTGCAGGGGGGGGGGCGCTGCACAGGACAGGGCACAGCGTGGGCTGCAGGGGGTGGCGCTGCACAGGGACGGCACAGCGTGGGCTGCAGGGGGGGGGGGCTGCACAGGGACATGGCACAGCGTGGGCTGCAGGGGGGGCGCTGCACAGGGACATGGCACAGCGTGGGCTGCAGGGGGGGCGCTGCACAGGGACATGGCACAGCGTGGGCTGCAGGGGGGGGGCGCTGCACAGGGACATGGCACAGCGTGGGCTGCAGGGGGGGGCACAGCGTGGGCTGCAGGGGGGGGGGCGCTGCACAGGGACATGGCACAGCGTGGGCTGCAGGGGGGGGGCGCTGCACAGGGACATGGCACAGCGTGGGCTGCAGGGGGGGGCGCTGCACAGGGACATGGCACAGCGTGGGCTGCAGGGGGGGGGGGGGCTGCACAGGGACAGGGCACAGCGTGGGCTGCAGGGGGGGGGGCGCTGCACAGGGACAGGGCACAGCATGGGGTGCGGGGGGGGGGCGCAGCACAGGGACAGGGCACAGCGTGGGCTGCAGGGGGGGGGGGGCGCTGCACAGGGACAGGGCACAGCGTGGGCTGCGGGGGGGGGGCGCTGCACAGGGACATGGCACAGCGTGGGCTGCAGGGGGGGGGCGCTGCACAGGGACATGGCACAGCGTGGGCCTGCAGGGGGGGGGCGCTGCACAGGGACATGGCACAGCGTGGGCTGCAGGGGGGGCGCTGCACAGGGACATGGCACAGCGTGGGCTGCAGGGGGGGGGCGCTGCACAGGGACATGGCACAGCGTGGGCTGCAGGGGGGGGCACAGCGTGGGCTGCAGGGGGGGGGGGGGCGCTGCACAGGGACATGGCACAGCGTGGGCTGCAGGGGGGGGGCGCTGCACAGGGACATGGCACAGCGTGGGGGCTGCAGGGGGGGGGGGCGCTGCACAGGGATATGGCACAGCGTGGGCTGCAGGGGGGGGCGCTGCACAGGGATATGGCACAGCGTGGGCTGCAGCGGGGGGGGCTGCACAGGGACAGGGCACAGCGTGGGCTGCAGGGGGGGGGCGCTGCACAGGGACAGGGCACAGCGTGGGCTGCAGGGGGGGGGGGCGCTGCACAGGGACATGGCACAGCGTGGCTGCGGGGGGGGCGCAGCACAGGGACAGGGCACAGCGTGGGCTGCAGGGGGGGGGCGCTGCACAGGGACATGGCACAGCGTGGGCTGCAGGGGGGGGGCGCTGCACAGGGACATGGCACAGCGTGGGCTGCAGGGGGGGGGGCGCTGCACAGGGACAGGGCACAGCGGTGGGCTGCAGGGGGGGGCGCTGCACAGGGACGGCACAGCGTGGGCTGCAGGGGGGGGGGCTGCACAGGGACATGGCACAGCGTAGGCTGCAGGGGGGGGGCGCTGCACAGGGACATGGCACAGCGTGGGCTGCGGGGGGGGGGCGCTGCACAGGGACATGGCACAGCGTGGGCTGCAGGGGGGGGCGCTGCACAGGGACATGGCACAGCGTGGGCTGCAGGGGGGCGCTGCACAGGGACATGGCACAGCGTGGGCTGCAGGGGGGGGCGCTGCACAGGGACATGGCACAGCGTGGGCTGCAGGGGGGGGCACAGCGTGGGCTGCAGGGGGGGGGGGCGCTGCACAGGGACATGGCACAGCGTGGGCTGCAGGGGGGGGGCGCTGCACAGGGACATGGCAACAGCGTGGGCTGCAGGGGGGGGGGCGCTGCACAGGGACATGGCACAGCGTGGGCTGCAGGGGGGGGGCGCTGCACAGGGACAGGGCACAGCGTGGCTGCAGGGGGGGGCGCTGCACAGGGACATGGCACAGCGTGGGCTGCAGGGGGGGGCACAGCGTGGGCTGCAGTGGGGGGGGCGCTGCACAGGACATGGCACAGCGTGGGCTGCAGGGGGGGGGGCGCTGCACAGGGACAGGGCACAGCGTGGGCTGCAGGGGGGGGGCGCTGCACAGGGACAGGGCACAGCGTGGGCTGCAGGGGCGCTGCACAGGGACATGGCACAGCGTGGGCTGCAGGGGGGGGGCGCTGCACAGGGACAGGGCACAGCGTGGGCTGCAGGGGGGTGGCGCTGCACAGGGACAGGGCACAGCGTGGCAGCGTGGGCTGCAGGGGGGGGGGCACAGCGTGGGCTGCAGGGGGGGGGGGGCGCTGCACAGGGACATGGCACAGCGTGGGCTGCAGGGGGTGGGGGCGCTGCACAGGGACATGGCACAGCGTGGGGCTGCAGGGGGGGGGGGCGCTGCACAGGGATATGGCACAGCGTGGGCTGCAGGGGGGGGCGCTGCACAGGGATATGGCACAGCGTGGGCTTGCAGCGGGGGGGCTGCACAGGGACAGGGCACAGCGTGGCTGCAGGGGGGGGGCGCTGCACAGGGACAGGGCACAGCGTGGGCTGCAGGGGGGGGGGGGGCGCTGCACAGGGACATGGCACAGCGTGGGCTGCGGGGGGGGCGCAGCACAGGGACAGGGCACAGCGTGGGCTGCAGGGGGGGGGCGCTGCACAGGGACATGGCACAGCGTGGGCTGCAGTGGGGGGGGGGCGCTGCACAGGGACATGGCACAGCGTGGGCTGCAGGGGGGGGGGGCGCTGCACAGGGACGGGCACAGCGTGGGCTGCAGGGGGGGGGGCGCTGCACAGGGACGGCACAGCGTGGGCTGCAGGGGGGGGGGGCTGCACAGGGACATGGCACAGCGTAGGCTTGCAGGGGGGGCGCTGCACAGGGACATGGCACAGCGTGGGCTGCGGGGGGGGGCGCTGCACAGGGACATGGCACAGCGTGGGCTGCAGGGGGGGGGCGCTGCACAGGGACATGGCACAGCGTTGGGCTGCAGGGGGGGCGCTGCACAGGGACATGGCACAGCGTGGGCTGCAGGGGGGGGCGCTGCACAGGGACATGGCACAAGCGTGGGCTGCAGGGGGGGCACAGCGTGGCTGCAGGTGGGGGGGGGCGCTGCACAGGGACATGGCACAGCGTGGGCTGCAGGGGGGGGCGCTGCACAGGGACATGGCACAGCGTGGGCTGCAGGGGGGGGCGCTGCACAGGGACATGGCACAGCGTGGGCTGCAGGGGGGGTGGGGCGCTGCACAGGGACAGGGCACAGCGTGGGCTGCAGGGGGGGGCGCTGCACAGGGACATGCACAGCGTGGGCTGCAGGGGGGGGGCACAGCGTGGGCTGCAGGGGGGTGGGGCGCTGCACAGGGGACATGGCACAGCGTGGGCTGCAGTGGGGGGGGGGGCGCTGCACAGGGACAGGGCACAGCGTGGGCTGCAGGGGGGGGGCGCTGCACAGGGACAGGCACAGCGTGGGCTGCAGGGGGGCGCTGCACAGGGGACATGGCACAGCGTGGGCTGCAGGGGGGGGCGCTGCACAGGACAGGGCACAGCGTGGGCTGCAGGGGGGTGGCGCTGCACAGGGACAGGGCACAGCGTGGGCTGCAGGGGGGGGGGGCGCTGCACAGGGACATGGCACAGCGTGGGCTGCAGGGGGGGGGGCTGCACAGGGACATGGCACAGCGTGGGCTGCAGGGGGGGGCGCTGCACAGGGACAGGGCACAGCGTGGGCTGCAGGGGGGGGGCGCAGCGTGGGCTGCAGGGGGGGGCACAGCGTGGGCTGCAGGGGGGGGGCGCAGCGTGGGCTGCAGGGGGGGCAGATTGAACATTGGATGTGAGAGAAGGAATCATCTCTTTTTATAGCAATATAAGGGGGTCCGGCTACACACGGAGACCCCGAAATACAGAGAAGCCGGGCAGT
>NW_027454090.1:0-104151 GCF_040206685.1 Ascaphus truei
ACCCTGCCCCCCTCCCCCTGTGTGTTTCCTAATGGACATGCCTCGGTATTTACCTGCCCCCCCCCTGTGTGTTTCCTAATGGACATGCCTCGGTATTTACCTGCCCCCCCTCCCCCTGTGTGTTTCCTAATGGACATGCCTCGGTATTTACCTGCCCCCCCCCCCTGTGTGTTTCCTAATGGACATGCCTCGGTATTTACCTGCCCCCCCCCTGTGTGTTTCCTAATGGACATGCCTCGGTATTTACCTGCCCCCCTCCCCCTGTGTGTTTCCTAATGGACATGCCTCGGTATTTACCTGCCCCCCCCCCCTGTGTGTTTCCTAATGGGACATGCCTCGGTATTTACCTGCCCCCCTCCCCCTGTGTGTTTCCTAATGGACATGCCTCGGTATTTACCTGCCCCCCCCCCCTGTGTGTTTCCTAATGGACATGCCTCGGTATTTACCTGCCCCCCCCCCCCTGTGTGTTTCCTAATGGACATGCCTCGGTATTTACCTGCCCCCCTCCCCCTGTGTGTTTCCTAATGGACATGCCTCGGTATTTACCTGCCCCCCCCCCTGTGTGTTTCCTAATGGACATGCCTCGGTATTTACCTGCCCCCCTCCCCCTGTGTGTTTCCTAATGGACATGCCTCGGTATTTACCTGCCCCCCCCCCCTGTGTGTTTCCTAATGGACATGCCTCGGTATTTACCTGCCCCCCTCCCCCTGTGTGTTTCCTAATGGACATGCCTCGGTATTTACCTGCCCCCCTCCCCCTGTGTGTTTCCTAATGGACATGCCTCGGTATTTACCTGCCCCCCCCCCCTGTGTGTTTCCTAATGGACATGCCTCGGTATTTACCTGCCCCCCTCCCCCTGTGTGTTTCCTAATGGACATGCCTCGGTATTTACCTGCCCCCCTCCCCCTGTGTGTTTCCTAATGGACATGCCTCGGTATTTACCTGCCCCCCTCCCCCCTGTGTGTTTCCTAATGGACATGCCTCGGTATTTACCTGCCCCCCTCCCCCTGTGTGTTTCCTAATGGACATGCCTCGGTATTTACCTGCCCCCCTCCCCCTGTGTGTTTCCTAATGGACATGCCTCGGTATTTACCTGCCCCCCCCCCTGTGTGTTTCCTAATGGACATGCCTCGGTATTTACCTGCCCCCCTCCCCCTGTGTGTTTCCTAATGGACATGCCTCGGTATCTTACCTGCCCCCCTCCCCCTGTGTGTTTCCTAATGGACATGCCTCGGTATTTACCTGCCCCCCTCCCCCTGTGTGTTTCCTAATGGACATGCCTCGGTATTTACCTGCCCCCCTCCCCCTGTGTGTTTCCTAATGGACATGCCTCGGTATTTACCTGCCCCCCCTCCCCCTGTGTGTTTCCTAATGGACATGCCTCGGTATTTACCTGCCCCCCTCCCCCTGTGTGTTTCCTAATGGACATGCCTCGGTATTTACCTGCCCCCCCCCCCTGTGTGTTTCCTAATGGACATGCCTCGGTATTTACCTGCCCCCTCCCCCTGTGTGTTTCCTAATGGACATGCCTCGGTATTTACCTGCCCCCCCCCCCCTGTGTGTTTCCTAATGGACATGCCTCGGTATTTACCTGCCCCCCCCCCCTGTGTGTTTCCTAATGGACATGCCTCGGTATTTACCTGCCCCCCCCCCTGTGTGTTTCCTAATGGACATGCCTCGGTATTTACCTGCCCCCCCCCCCTGTGTGTTTCCTAATGGACATGCCTCGGTATTTACCTGCCCTCCTCCCCCTGTGTGTTTCCTAATGGACATGCCTCGGTATTTACCTGCCCCCCTCCCCCTGTGTGTTTCCTAATGGACATGCCTCGGTATTTACCTGCCCCCCTCCCCCTGTGTGTTTCCTAATGGACATGCCTCGGTATTTACCTGCCCCTCCCCCTGTGTGTTTCCTAATGGACATGCCTCGGTATTTACCTGCCCTCCTCCCCTGTGTGTTTCCTAATGACATGCCTCGGTATTTACCTGCCCCCCTCCCCCTGTGTGTTTCCTAATGGACATGCCTCGGTATTTACCTGCCCCCCCCCTGTGTGTTTCCTAATGGACATGCCTCGGTATTTACCTGCCCCCCTCCCCCTGTGTGTTTCCTAATGGACATGCCTCGGTATTTACCTGCCCCCCCTCCCCCTGTGTGTTTCCTAATGGACATGCCTCGGTATTTACCTGCCCCCCCCTCCCCTGTGTGTTTCCTAATGGACATGCCTCGGTATTTACCTGCCCCCCTCCCCTGTGTGTTTCCTAATGGACATGCCTCGGTATTTACCTGCCCCCCCCCCCTGTGTGTTTCCTAATGGACATGCCTCGGTATTTACCTGCCCCCCTCCCCCTGTGTGTTTCCTAATGGACATGCCTCGGTATTTACCTGCCCCCCCCCCCTGTGTGTTTCCTAATGGACATGCCTCGGTATTTACCTGCCCCCCTCCCCCTGTGTGTTTCCTAATGGACATGCCTCGGTATTTACCTGCCCCCCTCCCCCTGTGTGTTTCCTAATGGACATGCCTCGGTATTTACCTGCCCCCCCCCCCCTGTGTGTTTCCTAATGGACATGCCTCGGTATTTACCTGCCCCCCTCCCCCTGTGTGTTTCCTAATGGACATGCCTCGGTATTTACCTGCCCCCTCCCCCTGTGTGTTTCCTAATGGACATGCCTCGGTATTTACCTGCCCCCTCCCCCCTGTGTGTTTCCTAATGGACATGCCTCGGTATTTACCTGCCCCCCTCCCCCTGTGTGTTTCCTAATGGACATGCCTCTGTATTTACCTGCCCCCCCCCCCTGTGTGTTTCCTAATGGACATGCCTCGGTATTTACCTGCCCCCCTCCCCTGTGTGTTTCCTAATGGACATGCCTCGGTATTTACCTGCCCCCCTCCCCCTGTGTGTTTCCTAATGGACATGCCTCGGTATTTACCTGCCCCCCCCCCCCCTGTGTGTTTCCTAATGGACATGCCTCGGTATTACCTGCCCCCCTCCCCCTGTGTGTTTCCTAATGGACATGCCTCGGTATTTACCTGCCCCCCCCCCCTGTGTGTTTCCTAATGGACATGCCTCGGTATTTACCTGCCCCCCTCCCCCTGTGTGTTTCCTAATGGACATGCCTCGGTATTTACCTGCCCCCCCTCCCCCTGTGTGTTTCCTAATGGACATGCCTCGGTATTTACCTGCCCCCCCCCCCCTGTGTGTTTCCTAATGGACATGCCTCGGTATTTACCTGCCCCCCTCCCCTGTGTGTTTCCTAATGGACATGCCTCGGTATTTACCCGCCCTCCTCCCCCTGTGTGTTTCCTAATGGACATGCCTCGGTATTTACCTGCCCCCCCCCCCCCCCCTGTGTGTTTCCTAATGGACATGCCTCGGTATTTACCTGCCTCCCTCCCCCTGTGTGTTTCCTAATGGACATGCCTCGGTATTTACCTGCCCCCCTCCCCCTGTGTGTTTCCTAATGGACATGCCTCGGTATTTACCTGCCCTCCCCCTGTGTGTTTCCTAATGGACATGCCTCGGTATTTACCTGCCCCCCCCCCCCCCTGTGTGTTTCCTAATGGACATGCCTCGGTATTTACCTGCCCCCCCCCCCCCCCTGTGTGTTTCCTAATGGACATGCCTCGGTATTTACCTGCCCCCTCCCCCTGTGTGTTTCCTAATGGACATGCCTCGGTATTTACCTGCCCCCCTCCCCCCTGTGTGTTTCCTAATGGACATGCCTCGGTATTTACCTGCCCTCCCCCTGTGTGTTTCCTAATGGACATGCCTCGGTATTTACCTGCCCCCCTCCCCCTGTGTGTTCCTAATGGACATGCCTCGGTATTTACCTGCCCCCCTCCCCCTGTGTGTTTCCTAATGGACATGCCTCGGTATTTACCTGCCCCCTCCCCCTGTGTGTTTCCTAATGGACATGCCTCGGTATTTACCTGCCCCCCCCTCCCCCTGTGTGTTTCCTAATGGACATGCCTCGGTATTTACCTGCCCCCCTCCCCCTGTGTGTTTCCTAATGGACATGCCTCGGTATTTACCTGCCCCCCCCCTGTGTGTTTCCTAATGGACATGCCTCGGTATTTACCTGCCCCCCTCCCCCTGTGTGTTTCCTAATGGACATGCCTCGGTATTTACCTGCCCCCCTCCCCCTGTGTGTTTCCTAATGGACATGCCTCGGTATTTACCTGCCCCCCCTCCCCCTGTGTGTTTCCTAATGGACATGCCTCGGTATTTACCTGCCCCCCTCCCCCTGTGTGTTTCCTAATGGACATGCCTCGGTATTTACCTGCCCCCCCCCCTGTGTGTTTCCTAATGGACATGCCTCGGTATTTACCTGCCCCCCTCCCCCCTGTGTGTTTCCTAATGGACATGCCTCGGTATTTACCTGCCCCCCTCCCCCTGTGTGTTTCCTAATGGACATGCCTCGGTATTTACCTGCCCCCCTCCCCCTGTGTGTTTCCTAATGGACATGCCTCGTATTTACCTGCCCCCCTCCCCCCTGTGTGTTTCCTAATGGACATGCCTCTGTATTTACCTGCCCCCCCCCCTGTGTGTTTCCTAATGGACATGCCTCGGTATTTACCTGCCCCCCCCCCTGTGTGTTTCCTAATGGACATGCCTCGTATTTACCTGCCCCCCTCCCCCTGTGTGTTTCCTAATGGACATGCCTCGGTATTTACCTGCCCCCCTCCCCCTGTGTGTTTCCTAATGGACATGCCTCGGTATTTACCCTGCCCCCTCCCCCTGTGTGTTTCCTAATGGACATGCCTCGGTAATTACCTGCCCCCCCCCCCCTGTGTGTTTCCTAATGGACATGCCTCGGTATTTACCTGCCCCTCCCCCTGTGTGTTTCCTAATGGACATGCCTCGGTATTTACCTGCCCCCCTCCCCTGTGTGTTTCCTAATGGACATGCCTCGGTAATTACCTGCCCCCCCCCCCCTGTGTGTTTCCTAATGGACATGCCTCGGTATTTACCTGCCCCCCTCCCCCTGTGTGTTTCCTAATGGACATGCCTCGGTATTTACCTGCCCCCCCCCCCCCCTGTGTGTTTCCTAATGGACATGCCTTGGTATTTACCTGCCCCCCTCCCCCTGTGTGTTTCCTAATGGACATGCCTCGGTATTTACCTGCCCCCCCTCCCCCTGTGTGTTTCCTAATGGACATGCCTCGGTATTTACCTGCCCCCCCCCCCCTGTGTGTTTCCTAATGGACATGCCTCGGTATTTACCTGCCCCCCTCCCCCCTGTGTGTTTCCTAATGGACATGCCTCGGTATTTACCTGCCCTCCTCCCCCCTGTGTATTTCCTAATGGACATGCCTCGGTATTTACCTGCCCCCCCCCCCTGTGTGTTTCCTAATGGACATGCCTCGGTATTTACCTGCCTCCCCTCCCCCTGTGTGTTTCCTAATGGACATGCCTCGGTATTTACCTGCCCCCTCCCCCCTGTGTGTTTCCTAATGGACATGCCTCGGTATTTACCTGCCCCTCCCCCTGTGTGTTTCCTAATGGACATGCCTCGGTATTTACCTGCCCCCCCCCCCCCCTGTGTGTTTCCTAATGGACATGCCTCGGTATTTACCTGCCCCCCCCCCCCCTGTGTGTTTCCTAATGGACATGCCTCGGTATTTACCTGCCCCCCTCCCCCTGTGTGTTTCCTAATGGACATGCCTCGGTATTTACCTGCCCCCTCCCCCCTGTGTGTTTCCTAATGGACATGCCTCGGTATTTACCTGCCCTCCCCCTGTGTGTTTCCTAATGGACATGCCTCGGTATTTACCTGCCCCCCTCCCCCTGTGTGTTTCCTAATGGACATGCCTCGGTATTTACCTGCCCCCCTCCCCTGTGTGTTTCCTAATGGACATGCCTCGGTATTTACCTGCCCCCCTCCCCCTGTGTGTTTCCTAATGGACATGCCTCGGTATTTACCTGCCCCCCTCCCCCTGTGTGTTTCCTAATGGACATGCCTCGGTATTTACCTGCCCCCCTCCCCCTGTGTGTTTCCTAATGGACATGCCTCGGTATTTACCTGCCCCCCCCCTGTGTGTTTCCTAATGGACATGCCTCGGTATTTACCTGCCCCCCTCCCCCTGTGTGTTTCCTAATGGACATGCCTCGGTATTTACCTGCCCCCCTCCCCCTGTGTGTTTCCTAATGGACATGCCTCGGTATTTACCTGCCCCCCCCTCCCCCTGTGTGTTTCCTAATTTACATGCCTCGGTATTTACCTGCCCCCCTCCCCCCTGTGTGTTTCCTAATGGACATGCCTCGGTATTTACCTGCCCCCCCCCCCTGTGTGTTTCCTAATGGACATGCCTCGGTATTTACCTGCCCCCTCCCCCTGTGTGTTTCCTAATGGACATGCCTCGGTATTTACCTGCCCCCTCCCCCTGTGTGTTTCCTAATGGACATGCCTCGGTATTTACCTGCCCCCCTCCCCCTGTGTGTTTCCTAATGGACATGCCTCAGTATTTACCTGCCCCCCCCCCCCCCTGTGTGTTTCCTAATGGACATGCCTCGGTATTTACCTGCCCTCCTCCCCCTGTGTGTTTCCTAATGGACATGCCTCGGTATTTACCTGCCCCCCTCCACCCTGTGTGTTTCCTAATGGACATGCCTCGGTATTTACCTGCCCCCCCCCTGTGTGTTTCCTAATGGACATGCCTCGGTATTTACCTGCCCCCCTCCCCCTGTGTGTTTCCTAATGGACATGCCTCGGTATTTACCTGCCCCCCTCCCCCTGTGTGTTTCCTAATGGACATGCCTCGGTATTTACCTGCCCACCCTCCCCCTGTGTGTTACCTAATGGACATGCCTCGGTATTTACCTGCCCTCCCCTGTGTGTTTCCTAATGGACATGCCTCGGTATTTACCTGCCCCCCCCCCCCCCCTGTGTGTTACCTAATGGACATGCCTCGGTATTTACCTGCCCCCCCCTCCCCCTGTGTGTTTCCTAATGGACATGCCTCGGTATTTACCTGCCCCCCTCCCCCTGTGTGTTTCCTAATGGACATGCCTCGGTATTTACCTGCCCCCCTCCCCCCTGTGTGTTTCCTAATGGACATGCCTCGGTATTTACCTGCCCCCCTCCCCCTGTGTGTTTCCTAATGGACATGCCTCGGTATTTACCTGCCCCCCCCCCCCCCCTGTGTGTTTCCTAATGGACATGCCCTCGGTATTTACCTGCCCCCCTCCCCCTGTGTGTTTCCTAATGGACATGCCTCGGTATTTACCTGCCCCCCCCCCCCCCCCCTGTGTGTTTCCTAATGGACATGCCTCGGTATTTACCTGCCCCCCCCCCTGTGTGTTACCTAATGGACATGCCCTCGGTATTTACCTGCCCCCCCTCCCCCTGTGTGTTTCCTAATGGACATGCCTCGGTATTTACCTGCCCCCCCCCCCCTGTGTGTTTCCTAATGGACATGCCTCGGTATTTACCTGCCCCCTCCCCCTGTGTGTTTCCTAATGGACATGCCTCGGTATTTACCTGCCCCCCTCCCCCCTGTGTGTTTCCTAATGGACATGCCTCGGTATTTACCTGCCCCCCCCCCCCCTGTGTGTTTCCTAATGGACATGCCTCGGTATTTACCTGCCCCCTCCCCCTGTGTGTTTCCTAATGGACATGCCTCGGTATTTACCTGCCCCCCTCCCCCCTGTGTGTTTCCTGATGGACATGCCTCGGTATTTACCTGCCCCCCCCCCCTGTGTGTTTCCTAATGGACATGCCTCGGTATTTACCTGCCCCCTCCCCCTGTGTGTTTCCTAATGGACATGCCTCGGTATTTACCTTCCCCCCCCCCCCCTGTGTGTTCCTAATGGACATGCCTCGGTATTTACCGGCCCCCCTCCCCCTGTGTGTTTCCTAATGGACATGCCTCGGTATTTACCTGCCCTCCTCCCCCTGTGTGTTTCCTAATGGACATGCCTCGGTATTTACCTGCCCCCCTCCCCCTGTGTGTTTCCTAATGGACATGCCTCGGTATTTACCTGCCCCGCCCTCCCCCCTGTGTGTTTCCTAATGGACATGCCTCGGTATTTACCTGCCCCCCCCCCCCCTGTGTGTTTCCTAATGGACATGCCTCGGTATTTACCGGCCCCCCTCCCCCTGTGTGTTTCCTAATGGACATGCCTCTGTATTTACCTGCCCTCCTCCCCCTGTGTGTTTCCTAATGGACATGCCTCGGTATTTACCTGCCCCCCTCCCCCTGTGTGTTTCCTAATGGACATGCCTCGGTATTTACCTGCCCCCCTCCCCCTGTGTGTTTCCTAATGGACATGCCTCGGTATTTACCTGCCCCCTCCCCTGTGTGTTTCCTAATGGACATGCCTCGGTATTTACCTGCCCCCCCCCTGTGTGTTTCCTAATGGACATGCCTCGGTATTTACCTGCCCCCCCCCCCTGTGTATTTCCTAATGGACATGCCTCGGTATTTACCTGCCCCCCTCACCCTGTGTGTTTCCTAATGGACATGCCTCGGTATTTACCTGCCCCCCCTCCCCCTGTGTGTTTCCTAATGGACATGCCTCGGTATTTACCTGCCCCCCCCCCTGTGTGTTTCCTAATGGACATGCCTCGGTATTTACCTGCCCCCCCCCCCCTGTGTGTTTCCTAATGGACATGCCTCGGTATTTACCTGCCCCCCTCCCCCTGTGTGTTTCCTAATGGACATGCCTCGGTATTTACCTGCCCCCCCCCCCTGTGTGTTTCCTAATGGACATGCCTCGGTATTTACCTGCCCCCCCCACCCCCTGTGTGTTTCCTAATGGACATGCCTCGGTATTTACCTGCCCCCCCCCCCTGTGTGTTTCCTAATGGACATGCCTCGGTATTTACCTGCCCCCCCTCCCCCTGTGTGTTTCCTAATGGACATGCCTCGGTATTTACCTGCCCCCCTCCCCCTGTGTGTTTCCTAATGGACATGCCTCGGTATTTACCTGCCCCCCTCCCCCTGTGTGTTTCCTAATGGACATGCCTCGGTATTTACCTGCCCCCCTCCCCCCTGTGTGTTTCCTAATGGACATGCCTCGGTATTTACCTGCCCCCCCCCCCCCCTGTGTGTTTCCTAATGGACATGCCTCGGTATTTACCTGCCCCCCTCCCCGTGTGTTTCCTAATGGACATGCCTCGGTATTTACCTGCCCCCTCCCCCCTGTGTGTTTCCTAATGGACATGCCTCGGTATTTACCTGCCCCCCTCCCCCTGTGTGTTTCCTAATGGACATGCCTCGGTATTTACCTGCCCCCCCCCCCCTGTGTGTTTCCTAATGGACATGCCTCGGTATTTACCTGCCCCCCCCCCCCCCCTGTGTGTTTCCTAATGGACATGCCTCGGTATTTACCTGCCCCCCCCTCCCCCTGTGTGTTTCCTGATGGACATGCCTCGGTATTTACCTGCCCTCCCCCCCCTGTGTGTTACCTAATGGACATGCCTCGGTATTTACCTGCCCTCCTCCCCCTGTGCAGGTGCCGTCTCTCTGAGAGAGAAGTGTGACTATGAAACCAGTGAAGAGATGTCCGGGCTCGGCACACGGCAAAGCCTCGAGCTTCACCCGCAGCAAGAAACCCAAGAGGAAGCTGGAGGAGGAGAGGCCGGCGGCGGAGCCGGAGCAGGAGGAGGCCGGCGGCGGAGCGGAGGCCGGGGGCGGCTCGGAGAACCGCCTGGCATTTGTGGGTGTGAGGAGGATGCAGGTAAAGATGGAAGCTGCCGGGAGAGATGTGACCGAGGCCCGGGATCGAGAGAAGGAGCCGGGAGCGCACGCCACGGGAGCACAAGCCACGGGAGCAGAGGACACGGGAGTGCAAGATAAGACAGCGCCGGCCGGGGACGTCGACACAAAGGCTGTGAACCCCCAATATGACGTTGAAGCCCCCAGCCACGACCCAGGAAGCAGCAAAGCAGCGTACGAGTCGGCTCGGTGGGAGACCTCTCTGAGCCGGAAGACGGCCACCTTCAAGGCTAGAGCCCCCAAAAAGAAATACGTTGAGGACCAGGGGTCCCAAGAGGGCCCAGAGGATTCTTCCAGCAGCAGCAGTGAGGGCCCCGCAGCTCTGCAGGAGCACAGTGCAGAGCCAGCGGTGGTCCCCAGCACAGACGACCTGTTCCCCTCTGCGCGCTCCTCTTCCACAGATACGGCCAGCGAGCACTCTGCAGACCTGGAGGAGGAGGCAGAGAAGTCCCACTCAGAGCTGGAGCCCAAGGCCGGGTCCTGGGCTGAGCTTGAAACCCGGCAGCTACAACCCCAGAGGGTTCTGGCCAGGAGGGAGAACGCCTTTCACCTCTGCCTGGTGAAGCAGGTCCAAGGGAACCAAGAACTAGGAGTCCAGTTCCCCGGGGAACAAACCGTGACATTGCTGGACATCACACAGGGCCCGGTTCTCCCCGACGAGATCCCCCAGCCAGGCGAAGTGGAGGTGGGGGTGGCGGTGTGCGCCTGCGTGGGCCCGGAAGACACGACGTTTCGCGAGGGGACAGTGGTGGAGATCATCCAAAAGCCGCTGTCCTACAAGGTCTGCTTCAATCAGAGTCCCGGCAGGAGGGAACGTGACTATGGCTGGGTGCCTCACACAGGCGTCCGACTCCTGGCCTCTCCGTGGTGCAACGTTACGCCCGCCGGAGTGCCGCCAGCCGGGGAGGAGGAGAAGCAGCAAGCGACCGGCGGATATGTGGTGGCCCTGCCTCTAGACCAGGCCCCGGCAGGTTCCATGGAGATGCCGGGATCCCCTCGTGGCTCGGAACATAAGCACCTGGAGGATGCAGAGGTGTCCAACATCAGCTTCAGCATGCCAGCGAGCGAGGACAAGCTGCCGGCCGTGCAGCACCGGCTCCTCTCCCCCCCGAGGTCCCCCGGCTACGGGATGATGCTGGCCCGCCTGCCGGAGCAGCCGTCCCCCCTGCTGAGCCCGGACGCCGGGAGCCGCAGCAGCTGCAGCAGCGTCTCCCTGGACAAGTGCAGCACCCCCGGGTCCCGCTCGCGCACCCCTCTGACCGCCGCGCAGCAGAAGTACAAGAAGGGGGACGTGGTGTGCACGCCCAACGGGATCCGCAAGAAGTTCAACGGCAAGCAGTGGCGGCGGCTGTGCTCCCGCGATGGCTGCATGAAGGAGTCCCAGCGGCGCGGCTACTGCTCCCGGCACCTGTCCATGCGCACCAAGGAGATGGAGAGCATGTCGGAGGGGGGCCGGGCGAGCGCGCTGAGAGAGGGGAGCGCAGAGTTCGAGTGGGATGACACCTCCCGGGACAGCGAGGTCAGCAGCATCCGCACGGACTCCCGGCCACGCCTCGTGGCCCCCACCGACCTCTCGCGCTTTGACTTTGATGAGTGTGAAGCCGCCAACATGCTGGTGTCCCTGGGCAGCTCCCGCTCCGGCACCCCCTCCTTCTCCCCTGTCTCCAACCAGTCCCCCTTCTCCCCAACGCCCTCCCCTTCGCCCTCCCCGCTCTTTGGCTTCCGGCCAGCCAATTTCAGCCCCATCAACGCCTCCCCCGTGATCCAGCGCGCAGCGCGAAGCAGGCACGTGAGTGCCAGCACCCCCAAGGGAGGAGCAGTACTGACCCCAGAGATGCTGCACCATGCGCACCACCGGGAGAGGCAGCCCGTGGGCATTCTGCCCTCATTCCAGACCAACCTAACCTTCACCGTGCCCATGAGCCCTAGCAAGAGGAAACCGGAGTCCCACCACGGTAGCACCAGCTCTGCTGCCGATTTCCAGAAGAGTGACAGCCTGGACTCTGGAATGGACTCTGTGTCCCATACCCCGACCCCATCCACCCCAGCCGGGTACCGATCTGTGTCCCCTGGCACCATCTTCTCCCGCTCTCAGCAGGCCTCTCCTTCCCTGCTCCTGTCACCCCCTGCAGGCCTGACCTCTGACCCAAGCCCGTCTGTCCGTAGGGTACCCGCAGTGCAGAGGGACTCCCCCGTCATCGTGCGTAACCCAGACGTGCCCCTCCCCTCTATGTTTGTGGAGAAGCCCTCGGATGGGGTGCCCCGTGGTGTTGGGGGGACAGCGGTAGGGGGCGGGAGCCCTCGGCACATGGTGAAAATCTGCACCAAAGAGCACCCTTCCAAAACCCAGCTGCAGGTCCCTGTTCCCATTAACGCCACGCAGATGCAGAGTGTGTCACGGACATTGTCATCTGGGCAACCAAGCACTGGGCAGCCGGCCATATGCACGTCCTCCGGCCCCACAGACCACCCTCTCCCCGTGTTCAGCATGTCCTCACCATTCCAGCCTGTGGCCTTCCACCCGTCCCCCGCGGCTCTGCTGCCCGTCATCGTGCCCAGCGACTACTCCAGCCACCCGGCGCCCAAGAAGGAGATAATCATGGGACGACCAGGCACAGGTAAGGGACGTCTCCCCCGCTGGGTATCGTTCTCGGGGAGGGGACCCCTGTATATCGTGGGGTGCGGGGAAACCGGCACGTCTGAGGCCGGGGAGGGGACTCCTGTATATCGTGGGGTGTGGGGAAACCGGCACGTTTGAGGCCGGGGAGGGGACTCCTGTATATCGTGGGGTGTGGGGAAACCGGCACGTCTGAGGCCGGGGAGGGGACCCCTGTATATCGCGGGGTGTGGGGAAACCGGCACGTCTGAGGCCGGGGAGGGGACCCCTGTATATCGTGGGGTGCGGGGAAACCGGCACGTCTGAGGCCGGGGAGGGGACTCCTGTATATCGTGGGGTGTGGGGAAACCGGCACGTCTGAGGCCTGGGAGGGGGCTCCTGTATATCGTGGGGTGTGTGGAAACCGGCACGTCTGAGGCCGGGGAGGGGGCTCCTGTATATCGTGGGGTGTGGGGAAACCGGCACGTCTGAGGCCGGGGAGGGGACTCCTGTATATCGTGGGGTGTGTGGAAACCGGCATGTCTGAGGCCGGGGAGGGGACCCCTGTATATCGTGGGGTGTGGGGAAACCGGCACGTCTGAAGCCGGGGAGGGGACTCCTGTATTATCGTGGGGTGTGGGGAAACCGGCACGTCTGAAGCCGGGGAGGGGGCTCCTGTATATCGTGGGGTGCGGGGAAACCGGCACGTCTGACGCCGGGGAGGGGACTCCTGTATATCGTGGGGTGTGGGGAAACCGGCACGTCTGAGGCCGGGGAGGGGACTCCTGTATATCGTGGGGTGCGGGGAAACCGGCACGTCTGAGGCCGGGGAGGGGGCTCCTGTATATCGTGGGGTGCGGGGAGACCGGCACGTCTGAGGCCGGGGAGGGGACTCCTGTATATCGTGGGGTGCGGGGAAACCGGCACGTCTGAGGCCGGGGAGGGGGCTCCTGTATATCGTGGGGTGTGGGGAAACCGGCACGTCTGAGGCCGGGGAGAGGACTCCTGTATATCGTGGGGTGCGGGGAAACCGGCACGTCTGACGCCGGGGAGAGGACTCCTGTATATCGTGGGGTGCGGGGAAACCGGCACGTCTGAAGCCGGGGAGGGGGCTCCTGTATATCGTGGGGTGTGGGGAAACCGGCACGTCTGCAGCCGGGGAGGGGACTCCTGTATATCGTGGGGTGTGGGGAAACTGGCACGTCTGAGGCCGGGGAGGGGACCCCTGTATATCGTGGGGTCTGGGGAAACCGGCACGTCTGAGGCCGGGGAGGGGGCTCCTGTATATCGTGGGGTGTGGGGAAACCGGCACGTCTGAGGCCGGGGAGGGGACTCCTGTATATCGTGGGGTGTGGGGAAACCGGCACGTCTGAGGCCGGGGAGGGGACTCCTGTATATCGTGGGGTGTGGGGAAACCGGCACGTCTGAGGCCGGGGAGGGGACTCCTGTATATCGTGGGGTGTGGGGAAACCGGCGCGTCTGAAGCCGGGGAGGGGACTCTTGTATATCGTGGGGTGTGGGGAAGCCGGCACGTCTGAGGCCGGGGAGGGGACTCCTGTATATCGTGGGGTGTGGGGAAACCGGCACGTCTGAGGCCAGGGAGGGGACCCCTGTATATCGTGGGGTGTGGGGAAACCGGCACGTCTGAGGCCGGGGAGGGGACTCCTGTATATCGTGGGGTGTGGGGAAACCGGCACGTCTGAGGCCGGGGAGGGGACTCCTGTATATCGTGGGGTGTGGGGAAACCGGCACGTCTGAAGCCGGGGAGGGGACTCCTGTATATCGTGGGGTGTGGGGAAACCGGCACGTCTGAGGCCGGGGAGGGGACTCCTGTATATCGTGGGGTGTGGGGAAACCGGCACGTCTGAGGCCGGGGAGGGGGCTCCTGTATATCGTGGGGTGCGGGGAAACCGGCACGTCTGAAGCCGGGGAGGGGACTCCTGTATATCGTGGGGTGTGGGGAAACCGGCACGTCTGAAGCCGGGGAGGGGGCTCCTGTATATCGTGGGGTGCGGGGAAACCGGCACGTCTGACGCCGGGGAGGGGACTCCTGTATATCGTGGGGTGTGGGGAAACCGGCACGTCTGAGGCCAGGGAGGGGACTCCTGTATATCGTGGGGTGTGGGGAAACCGGCACGTCTGAGGCCGGGGAGGGGACTCTTGTATATCGTGGGGTGTGGGGAAACCGGCACGTCTGAGGCCGGGGAGGGGACCCCTGTATATCGTGGGGTGTGGGGAAACCGGCACGTCTGAGGCCGGGGAGGGGGCTCCTGTATCGTGGGGTGTGGGGAAACCGGCACATCTGAGACCAGGGAGGGGACTCCTGTATATCGTGGGGTGCGGGGAAACCGGCACGTCTGAGGCCGGGGAGGGGGCTCCTGTATATCGTGGGGTGTGGGGAAACCGGCACGTCTGAGGCCAGGGGGGGAACCCCTGTATATCGTGGGGTGTGGGGAAACCGGCACGTCTGAGGCCAGGGAGGGGACCCCTGTATATCGTGGGGTGTGGGGAAACCGGCACGTCTGAGGCCGGGGAGGGGACTCCTGTATATCGTGGGGTGCGGGGAAACCGGCACGTTTGAGGCCGGGGAGGGGGCTCCTGTATATCGTGGGGTGTGGGGAAACCGGCACGTCTGAGGCCGGGGAGAGGACTCCTGTATATCGTGGGGTGCGGGGAAACCGGCACGTCTGACGCCGGGGAGAGGACTCCTGTATATCGTGGGGTGCGGGGAAACCGGCACGTCTGAGGCCGGGGAGGGGGCTCCTGTATATCGTGGGGTGTGGGGAAACCGGCACGTCTGAGGCCGGGGAGAGGACTCCTGTATATCGTGGGGTGCGGGGAAACCGGCACGTCTGAGGCCGGGGAGAGGACTCCTGTATATCGTGGGGTGTGGGGAAACCGGCACGTTTTTACGCCGGGGAGGGGACTCCTGTATATCGTGGGGTGTGGGGAAACCGGCACGTCTGAAGCCGGGGAGGGGGCTCCTGTATATCGTGGGGTGCGGGGAAACCGGCACGTCTGACGCCGGGGAGGGGACTCCTGTATATCGTGGGGTGTGGGGAAACCGGCACGTCTGAGGCCGGGGAGGGGACTCCTGTATATCGTGGGGTGTGGGGAAACCGGCACGTCTGAGGCCGGGGAGGGGACTCCTGTATATCGTGGGGTGCGGGGAAACCGGCACGTCTGAGGCCGGGGAGGGGACTCCTGTATATCGTGGGGTGTGGGGAAACCGGCACGTCTGAAGCCGGGGAGGGGGCTCCTGTATAACGTGGGGTGTGGGGAAACCGGCACGTCTGAAGCCGGGGAGGGGACTCCTGTATATCGTGGGGTGCGGGGAAACCGGCACGTCTGAGGCCGGGGAGGGGACTCCTGTATATCGTGGGGTGTGGGGAAACCGGCACGTCTGAGGCCGGGGAGGGGACTCTTGTATATCGTGGGGTGTGGGGAAACCGGCACGTCTGAGGCCGGGGAGGGGACTCCTGTATATCGTGGGGTGTGGGGAAACCGGCACGTCTGAGGCCAGGGAGGGGACCCCTGTATATCGTGGGGTGTGGGGAAACCGGCACGTCTGAAGCCGGGGAGGGGACTCCTGTATATCGTGGGGTGTGGGGAAACCGGCAAGTCTGAGGCCGGGGAGGGGACTCCTGTATATCGTGGGGTGCGGGGAAACCGGCACGTCTGAGGCCGGGGAGGGGACTCCTGTATATCGTGGGGTGCGGGGAAACCGGCACGTCTGAAGCCGGGGAGGGGACTCCTGTATATCGGGGGGTGCGGGGAAACCGGCACGTCTGAAGCCGGGGAGGGGGCTCCTGTATATCGTGGGGTGTGGGGAAACCGGCACGTCTGAGGCCGGGGAGGGGACTCCTGTATATCGTGGGGTGTGGGGAAACCGGCACGTCTGAGGCCGGGGAGGGGACTCCTGTATATCGTGGGATGCGGGGAAACCGGCACGTCTGAGGCCGGGGAGGGGGCTCCTGTATATCGTGGGGTGTGGGGAAACCGGCACGTCTGGGGCCGGGGAGGGGGCTCCTGTATATCGTGGGGTGTGGGGAAACCGGCACGTCTGAGGCCGGGGAGGGGACTCCTGTATATCGTGGGGTGTGGGGAAACCGGCACGTCTGAGGCCGGGGAGGGGACCCCTGTATATCGTGGGGTGTGGGGAAACCGGCACGTCTGAAGCCGGGGAGGGGACTCCTGTATATCGTGGGGTGTGGGGAAACCGGCACGTCTGAGGCCGGGGAGGGGGCTCCTGTATATCGTGGGGTGTGGGGAAACCGGCACGTCTGAGGCCGGGGAGGGGGCTCCTGTATATCGTGGGGTGTGGGGAAACCGGCACGTCTGAGGCCAGGGAGGGGGCTCCTGTATATCGTGGGGTGTGGGGAAACCGGCACGTCTGACGCCGGGGAGGGGGCTCCTGTATATCGTGGGGTGTGGTGAAACCGGCACGTCTGAGGCCAGGGAGGGGACTCCTGTATATCGTGGGGTGTGGGGAAACCGGCACGTCTGAGGCCGGGGAGGGGGCTCCTGTATATCGTGGGGTGTGGGGAAACCGGCACGTCTGAGGCCGGGGAGGGGACTCCTGTATATCGTGGGGTGTGGGGAAACCGGCACGTCTGAAGCCGGGGAGGGGACTCCTGTATATCGTGGGGTGTGGGGAAACCGGCACGTCTGCAGCCGGGGAGGGGACTCCTGTATATCGTGGGGTTTAACAGTTACAGGGAGACACATACAGACACGGACACATAGGACACTTTCACAAATATATAGTAGATAATACATATTATAGGCGTATAACAGTTACAGATAATATATATTATAGGCGTATGTAACAGTTACAGATAATATATATTATAGTATGTAACAGTTACAGATAATATATATTATAGTATGTAACAGTTACAGATAATATATATTATAGTATGTAACAGTTACAGATAATATATATTATAGTATGTAACAGTTACAGATAATATATATTATAGTATGTAACAGTTACAGATAATATATATTATAGTATGTAACAGTTACAGATAATATATATTATAGGCGTATGTAACAGATAATATATATTATAGGCGTATGTAGCAGTTACAGATAATATATATTATAGGCGTATGTAACAGTTACAGATAATATATATTATAGTATGTAACAGTTACAGATAAAATATATTATAGGCGTATGTAACAGTTACAGATAATATATATTATAGTATGTAACAGTTACAGATAATATATATTATAGGCGTATGTAGCAGTTACAGATAATATATATTATAGGCGGATGTAACAGTAACAGATAATATATATTATAGGCGTATGTAACAGTTACAGATAATATATATTATAGGCGTATGTAGCAGTTACAGATCATATATATTATAGGCTGATGTAACAGTAACAGATAATATATATTATAGGCGTATGTAACAGTTACAGATAATATATATTATAGGCGTATGTAACAGATAATATATATTATAGGCGTATGTAGCAGTTACAGATAATATATATTATAGGCGTATGTAACAGTAACAGATAATATATATTATAGGCGTATGTAACAGTTACAGATAATATATATTATAGGCGTATGTAACAGTTACAGATAATATATATTATAGGCGTATGTAGCAGTTAAAGATAATATTTATTATAGGCGTGTGTAACAGTTACAGGTAATATATATTATAGGCGTGTGTAACAGTTACAGATAATATATATTATAGGCGTATGTAACAGTTACAGGTAATATATATTATAGGCGTATGTAACAGTTACAGATAATATATATTATAGGCGTATGTAACAGTTACAGATAATATATATTATAGGCGTATGTAACAGTAACAGATAATATATATTATAGGCGTATGTAGCAGTTACAGATAATATATATTATAGGCGTATGTAACAGTAACAGATAATATATATTATAGGCGTATGTAACAGTTACAGATAATATATATTATAGGCGTATGTAACAGTTACAGATAATATATATTATGGGCGTATGTAACAGTTACAGATAATATATATTATAGGCGTATGTAACAGTTACAGATAATATATATTATTGGCGTATGTAACAGTTACAGATTATATATTATGGGCGTATGTAACAGTCACAGATAATATATATTATGGGCGTATGTAACAGTTACAGATAATATATATTATTGGCGTATGTAACAGTTACAGATAATATATATTATAGGCGTATGTAACAGTTACAGATAATATATATTATAGGCGTGTGTAACAGTTACAGATAATATATATTATAGGCGTATGTAACAGTTACAGATAATATATGTTATAGGCGTATGTAACAGTTACAGGTAATATATATTATAGGCGTATGTAGCAGTTACAGATAATATATATTATAGGCGTATGTAACAGTTACAGATAATATATATTATAGGCGTATGTAGCAGTTAAAGATAATATTTATTATAGGCGTATGTAACAGTTACAGATAATATATATTATAGGCGTATGTAACAGTTACAGATAATATATATTATGGGCGTATGTAACAGTTACAGATAATATATATTATGGGCGTATGTAACCGTTACAGGTAATATATATTATAGGCGTATGTAACAGTTACAGATAATATATATTATAGGCGTATGTAACAGTTACAGATAATATATATTATAGGCGGATGTAACAGTTACAGATAATATTATTATAGGCGTATGTAACAGTTACAGATAATATATATTATAGGCGTATGTAACAGTTACAGATAATATATATTATAGGCGTATGTAACAGTTACAGATAATATATATTATAGGCGGATGTAACAGTTACAGATAATATATATTATAGGCGTATGTAACAGTTACAGATAATATATATTATAGGCGTATGTAGCAGTTACAGATAATATATATTATAGGCGTATGTAACAGTTACAGATAATATATATTATAGGCGTATGTAACAGTAACAGATAATATATATTATGGGCGTATGTAACAGTTACAGATAATATATATTATAGTATGTAACAGTTACAGATAATATATATTATGGGCGTATGTAACAGTTACAGGTAATATATATTATGGGCGTATGTAACAGTTACAGATAATATATATTATGGGCGTATGTAACAGTTACAGATAATATATATTATAGGCGTATGTAACAGTTACAGATAATATATATTATGGGCGTATGTAACAGTTACAGATAATATATATTATGGGCGTATGTAACAGTTACAGATAATATATATTATAGGCGTATGTAACAGTTACAGATAATATATATTATAGGCGTATGTAACAGTTACAGATAATATATATTATAGGCGTATGTAACAGTTACAGATAATATATATTATGGGCGTATGTAACAGTTACAGACCAGATTAAAATGTGAGACAGCTTTAGTTTGGAAAGAACTTAGCATTGTGGCGGCTGTGAGAGTCTCAGGTAGGTTGTTCCAGTTTTGGGGTGCACGGTAAGAGAAGGAGGAGCGGCCGGATACTTTGTTGAGCCTTGGGACCATGAACAGTCTTTTGGAGTCAGATCTCAGGTGATAGTTGCTGCATGTGGTAGGGGTGAGGAGCTTGTTCAGGTAGCTGGGTAGCTTGCCCAGAAAGTATTTGAAGGCAAGACAGGAAAGGTGAACTTTGCGCCTAGACTCGAGTGATGACCAATCTAGTTCTTTGAGCATTTCGCAGTGATGTGTGTTGTAGTTGCATTGTAGGACAAAGCGGCATATTGAGTTGTAGAGGGTGTCAAGGTGGGTTCGGGGTGCCGTGCCATATGCTATGTCCCCATAGTCTATAATTGGCATTAGCATCTGCTGTGCGATACACTTTCTGACCAGCAGGCTTAGGGAGGATTTGTTGCTATGAAGTACACCTTGCCACGTCCGGCACACCTGTGAGCTCGTTACCGGCACACCTGTGAGCTCGTTACCGGCACACCTGTGAGCTCGTTACCGGCACACCTGTGAGCTCGTTACCGGCACACCTGTGAGCTCGTTACCGGCACACCTGTGAGCTCGTTACCGGCACACCTGTGAGCTCGTTACCGGCACACCTGTGAGCTTGTTACCGGCACACCTGTGAGCTCGTTACCGGCATACCATACAAGGTTAATACACCGCTTATATAGCCACCCCGATTCTCACCTTCGCAGAGGTCCCTCAAGTGGACAATATCTCCCCCCAATCCGCCCCCATATACCACCGTCACGAACAGCAAACACGTGGGCGCGTGACTTAGACATGAAACCAGGGTTATTTCACACGGCTACTCCAGCAACTCACCTTTCTCCTGCGCAAGGAACTTTCAATGAGTTCATATTAACCCCCTACTCAATTGCAATCATATCTATACGCTGCCACCACTCGTGAAATGATGCACATAAAATATGTCATTTAATATCTGCCAGGGCCCAGTTTAATATCTGCGTAATATAATGTGTCCGAAAATGTGTAAATACTCTCCCCAGAGCGTGCAGCAGTTCTATCAGAGCCCAGAGCATCATGTATACAGAAAAAGGAATGACAAGAAGCGTACAGTTACAGTAAATGCAGGACCGTTTCCCCAAATAACAAGAAACGTACAGTTACAGTAAATGCAGGACCGTTTCCCCAAATAACAAGAAACGTACAGTTACAGTAAATGCAGGACCGTTTCCCAAATAACAAGAAGCGTACAGTTACAGTAAATGCAGGACCGTTTCCCCAAATAACAAGAAACGTACAGTTACAGTAAATGCAGGACCGTTTCCCCAAATAACAAGAAACGTACAGTTACAGTAAATGCAGGACCGTTTCCCAAATAACAAGAAGCGTACAGTTACAGTAAATGCAGGACCGTTTCCCCAAATAACAAGAAGCGTACAGTTACAGTAAATGCGGGACCGTTTCCCCAAATAACAAGAAGCGTACAGTTACAGTAAATGCAGGACCGTTTCCCCAAATAACAAGAAACGTACAGTTACAGTAAATGCAGGACCGTTTCCCCAAATAACAAGAAACGTACAGTTACAGTAAATGCGGGACCGTTTCCCCAAATAACAAGATACGTACAGTTACTGTAAATGCAGGACCGTTTCCCCAAATAACAAGAAACGTACAGTTACAGTAAATGCAGGACCGTTTCCCAAATAATAAGAAGCGTACAGTTACAGTAAATGCAGGACCGTTTCCCCAAATAACAAGAAACGTACAGTTACAGTAAATGCAGGACCGTTTCCCAAATAACAAGAAGCGTACAGTTACAGTAAATGCAGGACCGTTTCCCCAAATAACAAGAAACGTACAGTTACAGTAAATGCAGGACCGTTTCCCCAAATAACAAGAAACGTACAGTTACAGTAAATGCGGGACCGTTTCCCCAAATAACAAGAAACGTACAGTTACAGTAAATGCAGGACCGTTTCCCAAATAACAAGAAGCGTACAGTTACAGTAAATGCAGGACCGTTTCCCAAATAACAAGAAGCGTACAGTTACAGTAAATGCAGGACCGTTTCCCCAAATAACAAGAAACGTACAGTTACAGTAAATGCGGGACCGTTTCCCCAAATAACAAGAAACGTACAGTTACAGTAAATGCGGGACCGTTTCCCCAAATAACAAGATACGTACAGTTACAGTAAATGCAGGACCGTTTCCCCAAATAACAAGATACGTACAGTTACAGTAAATGCGGGACCGTTTCCTAAATAACAAGAAACGTACAGTTACAGTAAATGCGGGACCGTTTCCCAAATAACAAGAAACGTACAGTTACAGTAAATGCGGGACCGTTTCCCCAAATAACAAGAAACGTACAGTTACAGTAAATGCGGCACCGTTTCCCCAAATAACAAGAAACGTACAGTTACAGTAAATGCAGGACCGTTTCCCAAATAACAAGAAACGTACAGTTACAGTAAATGCAGGACCTTTTCCCAAATAACAAGAAGCGTACAGTTACAGTAAATGCGGGACCGTTTCCCCAAATAACAAGAAACGTACAGTTACAGTAAATGCGGGACCGTTTCCCAAATAACAAGAAACGTACAGTTACAGTAAATGCAGGACCGTTTCCCAAATAACAAGAAACGTACAGTTTCAGTAAATGCAGGACCGTTTCCCCAAATAACAAGAAGCGTACAGTTACAGTAAATGCAGGACCGTTTCCCCAAATAACAAGAAACGTACAGTTACAGTAAATGCAGGACCGTTTCCCAAATAACAAGAAACGTACAGTTACCGTAAATGCAGGACCGTTTCCCCAAATAACAAGAAGCGTACAGTTACAGTAAATGCAGGACCGTTTCCCCAAATAACAAGAAACGTACAGTTACAGTAAATGCAGGACCGTTTCCCCAAATAACAAGATACGTACAGTTACAGTAAATGCAGGACCGTTTCCCCAAATAACAAGATACGTACAGTTACTGTAAATGCGGGACCGTTTCCCCAAATAACAAGAAACGTACAGTTACAGTAAATGCAGGACCGTTCCCCCAAATAACAAGAAACGTACAGTTACAGTAAATGCAGGACCGTTTCCCAAATAACAAGAAACGTACAGTTACAGTAAATGCAGGATCGTTTCCCCAAATAACAAGAAGCGTACAGTTACAGTAAATGCGGGACCGTTTCCCCAGATAACAAGAAGCGTACAGTTACAGTAACTGCGGGACCGTTTCCCCAAATAACAAGAAGCGTACAGTTACAGTAAATGCAGGACCGTTTCCCCAAATAACAAGAAGCATACAGTTACAGTAAATGCGGGACCGTTTCCCCAAATAACAAGAAACGTACAGTTACAGTAAATGCAGCACCGTTTCCCCAAATAACAAGAAGCGTACAGTTACAGTAACTGCGGGACCGTTTCCCCAAATAACAAGAAGCGTACAGTTACAGTAAATGCGGGACCGTTTCCCAAATAACAAGAAACGTACAGTAACAGTAAATGCAGGACCGTTTCCCCAAATAACAAGAAACGTACAGTTACAGTAAATGCAGGACCTTTTCCCCAAATAACAAGAAACGTACAGTTACAGTAAATGCGGGACCGTTTCTCCAAATAACAAGAAACGTACAGTTACAGTAAATGCAGCACCGTTTCCCCAAATAACAAGAAACGTACAGTTACAGTAAATGCGGGACCGTTTCCCCAAATAACAAGAAACGTACAGTTACAGTAAATGCAGCACCGTTTCCCCAAATAAGAAGCGTACAGTTACAGTAACTGCGGGACCGTTTCCCCAAATAACAAGAAGCGTACAGTTACAGTAAATGCAGGACCGTTTCCCCAAATAACAAGATGCGTACAGTTACAGTAAATGCAGCACCGTTTCCCCAAATAACAAGAAGCGTACAGTTACAGTAAATGCAGGACCGTTTCCCCAAATAACAAGAAGCGTACAGTTACAGTAACTGCGGGACCGTTTCCCCAAATAGCAAGAAGCGTACAGTTACAGTAAATGCGGGACCGTTTCCCCAAATAACAAGAAGCGTACAGTTACAGTAAATGCAGGACCGTTTCCCCAAATAACAAGAAACGTACAGTTACAGTAAATGCGGGACCGTTTCCCAAATAACAAGAAGCGTACAGTTACAGTAAATGCAGGACCGTTTCCCCAAATAACAAGAAACGTACAGTTACAGTAAATGCAGGACCGTTTCCCCAAATAACAAGAAACGTACAGTTACAGTAAATGCAGGACCGTTTCCCCAAATAACAAGAAGCGTACAGTTACAGTAAATGCGGGACCGTTTCCCAAATAACAAGAAACGTACAGTTACAGTAAATGCGGGACCGTTTCCCAAATAACAAGAAGCGTACAGTTACAGTAAATGCAGGACCGTTTCCCCAAATAACAAGAAGCGTACAGTTACAGTAAATGCGGGACCGTTTCCCAAATAACAAGAAACGTACAGTTACAGTAAATGCGGGACCGTTTCCCAAATAACAAGAAGCGTACAGTTACAGTAAATGCGGGACCGTTTCCCCAAATAACAAGAAACGTACAGTTACAGTAAATGCGGGACCGTTTCCCAAATAACAAGAAACGTACAGTTACAGTAAATGCGGGAACGTTTCCCAAATAACAAGAAACGTACAGTTACAGTAAATGCGGGACCGTTTCCCCAAATAACAAGAAACGTACAGTTACAGTAAATGCGGGACCGTTTCCCCAAATAACAAGAAACGTACAGTTACAGTAAATGCGGGACCGTTTCCCAAATAACAAGAAACGTACAGTTACAGTAAATGCGGGAACGTTTCCCAAATAACAAGAAACGTACAGTTACAGTAAATGCGGGACCGTTTCCCCAAATAACAAGAAATGTACAGTTACAGTAAATGCGGGACCGTTTCCCCAAATAACAAGAAACGTACAGTTACAGTAAATGCGGGACCGTTTCCCCAAATAACAAGAAACGTACAGTTACAGTAAATGCGGGACCGTTTCCCCAAATAACAAGAAACGTACAGTTACAGTAAATGCGGGACCGTTTCCCCAAATAACAAGAAACGTACAGTTACAGTAAATGCGGGACCGTTTCCCCAAATAACAAGAAACGTACAGTTACAGTAAATGCAGGACCGTTTCCCCAAATAACAAGAAACGTACAGTTACAGTAAATGCGGGACCGTTTCCCAAATAACAAGAAACGTACAGTTACAGTAAATGCGGGACCGTTTCCCCAAATAACAAGAAACGTACAGTTACAGTAAATGCGGGACCGTTTCCCAAATAACAAGAAACGTACAGTTACAGTAAATGCGGGACCGTTTCCCCAAATAACAAGAAACGTACAGTTACAGTAAATGCGGGACCGTTTCCCCAAATAACAAGAAGCGTACAGTTACAGTAAATGCGGGACCGTTTCCCCAAATAACAAGAAGCGTACAGTTACAGTAAATGCAGGACCGTTTCCCCAAATAACAAGAAACGTACAGTTACAGTAAATGCAGGACCGTTTCCCCAAATAACAAGAAACGTACAGTTACAGTAAATGCAGGACCGTTTCCCCAAATAACAAGAAACGTACAGTTACAGTAAATGCAGGACCGTTTCCCCAAATAACAAGAAGCGTACAGTTACAGTAAATGCAGGACCGTTTCCCCAATAACAAGAAACGTACAGTTACAGTAAATGCAGGACCGTTTCCCCAAATAACAAGAAGCGTACAGTTACAGTAAATGCAGGACCGTTTCCCAAATAACAAGAAACGTACAGTTACAGTAAATGCGGGACCGTTTCCCCAATAACAAGAAGCGTACAGTTACAGTAAATGCGGGACCGTTTCCCCAAATAACAAGAAGCGTACAGTTACAGTAAATGCGGGACCGTTTCCCCAAATAACAAGAAACGTACAGTTACAGTAAATGCGGGACCGTTTCCCCAAATAACAAGAAGCGTACAGTTACAGTAAATGCGGGACCGTTTCCCAAATAACAAGAAACGTACAGTTACAGTAAATGCGGGACCGTTTCCCAAATAACAAGAAACGTACAGTTACAGTAAATGCGGGACCGTTTCCCCAAATAACAAGAAGCGTACAGTTACAGTAAATGCGGGACCGTTTCCCCAAATAACAAGAAACGTACAGTTACAGTAAATGCAGGACCGTTTCCCAAATAACAAGAAACGTACAGTTACAGTAAATGCGGGACCGTTTCCCAAATAACAAGAAGCGTACAGTTACAGTAAATGCGGGACCGTTTCCCAAATAACAAGAAACGTACAGTTACAGTAAATGCGGGACCGTTTCCCCAAATAACAAGAAGCGTACAGTTACAGTAAATGCAGGACCGTTTCCCCAAATAACAAGAAACGTACAGTTACAGTAAATGCAGGACCGTTTCCCCAATAACAAGAAGCGTACAGTTACAGTAAATGCAGGACCGTTTCCCCAAATAACAAGAAGCGTACAGTTACAGTAAATGCGGGACCGTTTCCCCAAATAACAAGAAACGTACAGTTACAGTAAATGCAGGACCGTTTCCCCAAATAACAAGAAGCGTACAGTTACAGTAAATGCGGGACCGTTTCCCCAAATAACAAGAAATGTACAGTTACAGTAAATGCAGGACCGTTTCCCCAAATAACAAGAAGCGTACAGTTACAGTAAATGCAGGACCGTTTCCCAAATAACAAGAAACGTACAGTTACAGTAAATGCAGGACCGTTTCCCAAATAACAAGAAACGTACAGTTACAGTAAATGCAGGACCGTTTCCCCAAATAACAAGAAGCGTACAGTTACAGTAAATGCAGGACCGTTTCCCAAATAACAAGAAACGTACAGTTACAGTAAATGCAGGACCGTTTCCCCAAATAACAAGAAGCGTACAGTTACAGTAAATGCAGGACCGTTTCCCAAATAACAAGAAACGTACAGTTACAGTAAATGCGGGACCGTTTCCCCAAATAACAAGAAACGTACAGTTACAGTAAATGCGGGACCGTTTCCCCAAATAACAAGAAGCGTACAGTTACAGTAAATGCGGGACCGTTTCCCCAAATAACAAGATACGTACAGTTACAGTAAATGCTGGACCGTTTCCTAAATAACAAGACACGTACAGTTACAGTAAATGCAGGACCGTTTCCCAAATAACAAGAAGCGTACAGTTACAGTAAATGCGGGACCGTTTCCCCAAATAACAAGAAGCGCACAGTTACAGTAAATGCGGGACCGTTTCCCCAAATAACAAGAAGCGTACAGTTACAGTAAATGCAGGACCGTTTCCCAAATAACAAGAAGCGTACAGTTACAGTAAATGCGGGACCGTTTCCCAAATAACAAGAAACGTACAGTTACAGTAAATGCGGGACCGTTTCCCAAATAACAAGAAACGTACAGTTACAGTAAATGCAGGACCGTTTCCCCAAATAACAAGAAACGTACAGTTACAGTAAATGCAGGACCGTTTCCCCAAATAACAAGAAACGTACAGTTACAGTAAATGCAGGACCGTTTCCCCAAATAACAAGACACGTACAGTTACAGTAAATGCGGGACCGTTTCCCCAAATAACAAGACACGTACAGTTACAGTAAATGCAGGACCGTTTCCCCAAATAACAAGAAACGTACAGTTACAGTAAATGCAGGACCGTTTCCCCAAATAACAAGAAACGTACAGTTACAGTAAATGCAGGACCGTTTCCCCAAATAACAAGAAGCGTACAGTTACAGTAAATGCGGGACCGTTTCCCAAATAACAAGAAACGTACAGTTACAGTAAATGCGGGACCGTTTCCCAAATAACAAGAAACGTACAGTTACAGTAAATGCAGGACCGTTTCCCCAAATAACAAGAAACGTACAGTTACAGTAAATGCGGGACCGTTTCCCAAATAACAAGAAACGTACAGTTACAGTAAATGCGGGACCGTTTCCCCAAATAACAAGAAACGTACAGTTACAGTAAATGCGGGACCGTTTCCCCAAATAACAAGAAGCGTACAGTTACAGTAAATGCGGGACCGTTTCCCCAAATAACAAGAAACGTACAGTTACAGTAAATGCAGGACCGTTTCCCCAAATAACAAGAAACGTACAGTTACAGTAAATGCGGGACCGTTTCCCCAAATAACAAGAAACGTACAGTTACAGTAAATGCAGGACCGTTTCCCCAAATAACAAGAAACGTACAGTTACAGTAAATGCAGGACCGTTTCCCCAAATAACAAGAAACGTACAGTTACAGTAAATGCGGGACCGTTTCCCAAATAACAAGAAACGTACAGTTACAGTAAATGCGGGACCGTTTCCCCAAATAACAAGAAACGTACAGTTACAGTAAATGCGGGACCGTTTCCCCAAATAACAAGAAGCGTACAGTTACAGTAAATGCGGGACCGTTTCCCCAAATAACAAGAAACGTACAGTTACAGTAAATGCAGGACCGTTTCCCCAAATAACAAGAAGTGTACAGTTACAGTAAATGCAGGACCGTTTCCCCAATAACAAGAAGCGTACAGTTACAGTAAATGCAGGACCGTTTCCCCAAATAACAAGAAGCGTACAGTTACAGTAAATGCAGGACCGTTTCCCCAAATAACAAGAAACGTACAGTTACAGTAAATGCGGGACCGTTTCCCCAAATAACAAGAAGCGTACAGTTACAGTAAATGCGGGACTGTTTCCCAAATAACAAGAAACGTACAATTACAGTAAATGCAGGACCGTTTCCCCAAATAACAAGAAACGTACAGTTACAGTAAATGCAGGACCGTTTCCCAAATAACAAGAAACGTACAGTTACAGTAAATGCGGGACCGTTTCCCAAATAACAAGAAACGTACAGTTACAGTAAATGCGGGACCGTTTCCCCAAATAACAAGAAGCGTACAGTTACAGTAAATGCAGGACCGTTTCCCCAAATAACAAGAAACGTACAGTTACAGTAAATGCAGGACCGTTTCCCCAATAACAAGAAGCGTACAGTTACAGTAAATGCAGGACCGTTTCCCCAAATAACAAGAAGCGTACAGTTACAGTAAATGCGGGACCGTTTCCCCAAATAACAAGAAACGTACAGTTACAGTAAATGCAGGACCGTTTCCCCAAATAACAAGAAGCGTACAGTTACAGTAAATGCGGGACCGTTTCCCAAATAACAAGAAACGTACAGTTACAGTAAATGCAGGACCGTTTCCCCAAATAACAAGAAGCGTACAGTTACAGTAAATGCAGGACCGTTTCCCCAAATAACAAGAAGCGTACAGTTACAGTAAATGCAGGACCGTTTCCCCAAATAACAAGAAACGTACAGTTACAGTAAATGCGGGACCGTTTCCCCAAATAACAAGAAGCGTACAGTTACAGTAAATGCAGGACCGTTTCCCCAAATAACAAGAAGCGTACAGTTACAGTAAATGCAGGACCGTTTCCCAAATAACAAGAAACGTACAGTTACAGTAAATGCAGGACCGTTTCCCCAAATAACAAGAAACGTACAGTTACAGTAAATGCGGGACCGTTTCCCCAAATAACAAGAAGCGTACAGTTACAGTAAATGCGGGACCGTTTCCCCAAATAACAAGAAGCGTACAGTTACAGTAAATGCGGGACCGTTTCCCCAAATAACAAGAAGCGTACAGTTACAGTAAATGCAGGACCGTTTCCCCAAATAACAAGAAACGTACAGTTACAGTAAATGCAGGACCGTTTCCCCAAATAACAAGAAACGTACAGTTACAGTAAATGCGGGACCGTTTCCCCAAATAACAAGAAACGTACAGTTACAGTAAATGCAGGACCGTTTCCCCAAATAACAAGAAACGTACAGTTACAGTAAATGCGGGACCGTTTCCCAAATAACAAGAAACGTACAGTTACAGTAAATGCAGGACCGTTTCCCCAAATAACAAGAAACGTACAGTTACAGTAAATGCAGGACCGTTTCCCCAAATAACAAGAAGCGTACAGTTACAGTAAATGCGGGACCGTTTCCCCAAATAACAAGAAACGTACAGTTACAGTAAATGCGGGACCGTTTCCCCAAATAACAAGAAACGTACAGTTACAGTAAATGCGGGACCGTTTCCCGAAATAACAAGAAGCGTACAGTTACAGTAAATGCGGGACCGTTTCCCCAAATAACAAGATACGTACAGTTACAGTAAATGCGGGACCGTTTCCTAAATAACAAGACACGTACAGTTACAGTAAATGCGGGACCGTTTCCCAAATAACAAGAAGCGTACAGTTACAGTAAATGCAGGACCGTTTCCCAAATAACAAGAAGCGTACAGTTACAGTAAATGCAGGACCGTTTCCCCAAATAACAAGACACGTACAGTTACAGTAAATGCGGGACCGTTTCCCCAAATAACAAGACACGTACGGTTACAGTAAATGCGGGACCGTTTCCCCAAATAACAAGAAGCGTACAGTTACAGTAAATGCGGGACCGTTTCCCCAAATAACAAGAAACGTACAGTTACAGTAAATGCAGGACCGTTTCCCCAAATAACAAGAAACGTACAGTTACAGTAAATGCAGGACCGTTTCCCCAATAACAAGAAGCGTACAGTTACAGTAAATGCAGGACCGTTTCCCCAAATAACAAGAAGCGTACAGTTACAGTAAATGCAGGACCGTTACCCCAAATAACAAGAAGCGTACAGTTACAGTAAATGCAGGACCGTTTCCCCAAATAACAAGAAGCGTACAGTTACAGTAAATGCAGGACCGTTTCCCCAAATAACATGAAACGTACAGTTACAGTAAATGCAGGACCGTTTCCCCAAATAACAAGAAACGTACAGTTACAGTAAATGCAGGACCGTTTCCCCAAATAACAAGAAGTGTACAGTTACAGTAAATGCAGGACCGTTTCCCCAAATAACAAGAAACGTACAGTTACTGTAAATGCAGGACCGTTTCCCCAAATAACAAGAAACGTACAGTTACAGTATATGCGGGACCGTTTCCCCAAATAACAAGAAGCGTACAGTTACAGTAAATGCGGGACCGTTTCCCCAAATAACAAGAACCGTACAGTTACAGTAAATGCGGGACCGTTTCCCCAAATAACAAGAAGCGTACAGTTACAGTAAATGCAGGACCGTTTCCCCAAATAACAAGAAACGTACAGTTACAGTAAATGCAGGACCGTTTCCCCAAATAACAAGAAACGTACAGTTACAGTAAATGCAGGACCGTTTCCCCAAATAACAAGAAGCGTACAGTTACTGTAAATGCAGGACCGTTTCCCCAAATAACAAGAAACGTACAGTTACAGTATATGCGGGACCGTTTCCCCAAATAACAAGAAGCGTACAGTTACAGTAAATGCAGGACCGTTTCCCCAAATAACAAGAAGCGTACAGTTACAGTAAATGCGGGACCGTTTCCCCAAATAACAAGAAGCGTACAGTTACAGTAAATGCGGGACCGTTTCCCCAAATAACAAGAAGCGTACAGTTACAGTAAATGCGGGACCGTTTCCCAAATAACAAGAAGCGTACAGTTACAGTAAATGCGGGACCGTTTCCCCAAATAACAAGAAACGTACAGTTACAGTAAATGCGGGACCGTTTCCCCAAATAACAAGAAGCGTACAGTTACAGTAAATGCAGGACCGTTTCCCCAAATAACAAGAAGCGTACAGTTACAGTAAATGCAGGACCGTTTCCCCAAATAACAAGAAGCGTACAGTTACAGTAAATGCGGGACCGTTTCCTAAATAACAAGACACGTACAGTTACAGTAAATGCAGGACCGTTTCCCAAATAACAAGAAGCGTACAGTTACAGTAAATGCAGGACCGTTTCCCAAATAACAAGAAGCGTACAGTTACAGTAAATGCAGGACCGTTTCCCAAATAACAAGAAGCGTACAGTTACAGTAAATGCAGGACCGTTTCCCCAAATAACAAGAAGCGTACAGTTACAGTAAATGCAGGACCGTTTCCCCAAATAACAAGAAACGTACAGTTACAGTAAATGCAGGACCGTTTCCCCAAATAACAAGAAACGCACAGTTACAGTAAATGCGGGACCGTTTCCCAAATAACAAGAAACGTACAGTTACAGTAAATGCAAGACCGTTTCCCCAAATAACAAGAAACGTACAGTTACAGTAAATGCAGGACCGTTTCCCCAAATAACAAGAAACGTACAGTTACAGTAAATGCAGGACCGTTTCCCCAAATAACAAGACACGTACAGTTACTGTAAATGCGGGACCGTTTCCCCAAATAACAAGACACGTACAGTTACAGTAAATGCGGGACCGTTTCCCCAAATAACAAGAAGCGTACAGTTACAGTAAATGCAGGACCGTTTCCCCAAATAACAAGAAACGTACAGTTACAGTAAATGCAGGACCGTTTCCCCAAATAACAAGAAACGTACAGTTACAGTAAATGCAGGACCGTTTCCCCAAATAACAAGAAACGTACAGTTACAGTAAATGCGGGACCGTTTCCCCAAATAACAAGAAACGTACAGTTACAGTAAATGCGGGACCGTTTCCCCAAATAACAAGAAACGTACAGTTACAGTAAATGCAGGACCGTTTCCCCAAATAACAAGAAACGTACAGTTACAGTAAATGCGGGACCGTTTCCCAAATAACAAGAAACGTACAGTTACAGTAAATGCGGGACCGTTTCCCCAAATAACAAGAAACGTACAGTTACAGTAAATGCGGGACCGTTTCCCCAAATAACAAGAAGCGTACAGTTACAGTAAATGCGGGACCGTTTCCCCAAATAACAAGAAACGTACAGTTACAGTAAATGCAGGACCGTTTCCCCAAATAACAAGAAGCGTACAGTTACAGTAAATGCAGGACCGTTTCCCCAATAACAAGAAGCGTACAGTTACAGTAAATGCAGGACCGTTTCCCCAAATAACAAGAAGCGTACAGTTACAGTAAATGCAGGACCGTTTCCCCAAATAACAAGAAACGTACAGTTACAGTAAATGCGGGACCGTTTCCCCAAATAACAAGCGTACAGTTACAGTAAATGCGGGACCGTTTCCCAAATAACAAGAAACGTACAGTTACAGTAAATGCAGGACCGTTTCCCCAAATAACAAGAAACGTACAGTTACAGTAAATGCAGGACCGTTTCCCAAATAACAAGAAACGTACAGTTACAGTAAATGCAGGACCGTTTCCCAAATAACAAGAAGCGTACAGTTACAGTAAATGCGGGACCGTTTCCCAAATAACAAGAAACGTACAGTTACAGTAAATGCGGGACCGTTTCCCCAAATAACAAGAAGCGTACAGTTACAGTAAATGCATGACCGTTTCCCCAAATAACAAGAAACGTACAGTTACAGTAAATGCAGGACCGTTTCCCCAATAACAAGAAGCGTACAGTTACAGTAAATGCAGGACCGTTTCCCCAAATAACAAGAAGCGTACAGTTACAGTAAATGCGGGACCGTTTCCCCAAATAACAAGAAACGTACAGTTACAGTAAATGCGGGACCGTTTCCCCAAATAACAAGAAGCGTACAGTTACAGTAAATGCAGGACCGTTTCCCCAAATAACAAGAAGCGTACAGTTACAGTAAATGCAGGACCGTTTCCCCAAATAACAAGAAACGTACAGTTACAGTAAATGCGGGACCGTTTCCCCAAATAACAAGAAACGTACAGTTACAGTAAATGCAGGACCGTTTCCCCAAATAACAAGAAGCGTACAGTTACAGTAAATGCAGGACCGTTTCCCAAATAACAAGAAACGTACAGTTACAGTAAATGCAGGACCGTTTCCCCAAATAACAAGAAACGTACAGTTACAGTAAATGCAGGACCGTTTCCCAAATAACAAGAAGCGTACAGTTACAGTAAATGCGGGACCGTTTCCCCAAATAACAAGAAGCGTACAGTTACAGTAAATGCGGGACCGTTTCCCCAAATAACAAGAAGCGTACAGTTACAGTAAATGCAGGACCGTTTCCCCAAATAACAAGAAGCGTACAGTTACAGTAAATGCAGGACCGTTTCCCCAAATAACAAGAAGCGTACAGTTACAGTAAATGCAGGACCGTTTCCCCAAATAACAAGAAACGTACAGTTACAGTAAATGCGGGACCGTTTCCCCAAATAACAAGAAACGTACAGTTACAGTAAATGCAGGACCGTTTCCCCAAATAACAAGAAGCGTACAGTTACAGTAAATGCAGGACCGTTTCCCAAATAACAAGAAACGTACAGTTACAGTAAATGCAGGACCGTTTCCCCAAATAACAAGAAACGTACAGTTACAGTAAATGCAGGACCGTTTCCCAAATAACAAGAAGCGTACAGTTACAGTAAATGCGGGACCGTTTCCCCAAATAACAAGAAGCGTACAGTTACAGTAAATGCGGGACCGTTTCCCCAAATAACAAGAAGCGTACAGTTACAGTAAATGCAGGACCGTTTCCCCAAATAACAAGAAACGTACAGTTACAGTAAATGCAGGACCGTTTCCCCAAATAACAAGAAACGTACAGTTACAGTAAATGCAGGACCGTTTCCCCAAATAACAAGAAACGTACTGTTACAGTAAATGCAGGACCGTTTCCCCAAATAACAAGAAGCGTACAGTTACAGTAAATGCGGGACCGTTTCCCCAAATAACAAGAAACGTACAGTTACAGTAAATGCGGGACCGTTTCCCCAAATAACAAGAAACGTACAGTTACAGTAAATGCGGGACCGTTTCCCCAAATAACAAGAAGCGTACAGTTACAGTAAATGCGGGACCGTTTCCCCAAATAACAAGATACGTACAGTTACAGTAAATGCGGGACCGTTTCCTAAATAACAAGACACGTACAGTTACAGTAAATGCAGGACCGTTTCCCCAAATAACAAGAAGCGTACAGTTACAGTAAATGCAGGACCGTTTCCCCAATAACAAGAAGCGTACAGTTACAGTAAATGCAGGACCGTTTCCCCAAATAACAAGAAGCGTACAGTTACAGTAAATGCAGGACCGTTTCCCCAAATAACAAGAAACGTACAGTTACAGTAAATGCGGGACCGTTTCCCCAAATAACAAGAAGCGTACAGTTACAGTAAATGCGGGACCGTTTCCCAAATAACAAGAAACGTACAGTTACAGTAAATGCGGGACCGTTTCCCCAAATAACAAGAAACGTACAGTTACAGTAAATGCAGGACCGTTTCCCCAAATAACAAGAAACGTACAGTTACAGTAAATGCAGGACCGTTTCCCAAATAACAAGAAACGTACAGTTACAGTAAATGCAGGACCGTTTCCCAAATAACAAGAAGCGTACAGTTACAGTAAATGCGGGACCGTTTCCCAAATAACAAGAAACGTACAGTTACAGTAAATGCGGGAACGTTTCCCCAAATAACAAGAAGCGTACAGTTACAGTAAATGCAGGACCGTTTCCCCAAATAACAAGAAACGTACAGTTACAGTAAATGCAGGACCGTTTCCCCAATAACAAGAAGCGTACAGTTACAGTAAATGCAGGACCGTTTCCCCAAATAACAAGAAGCGTACAGTTACAGTAAATGCGGGACCGTTTCCCCAAATAACAAGAAACCTACAGTTACAGTAAATGCAGGACCGTTTCCCCAAATAACAAGAAACGTACAGTTACAGTAAATGCAGGACCGTTTCCCCAATAACAAGAAGCGTACAGTTACAGTAAATGCAGGACCGTTTCCCCAAATAACAAGAAGCGTACAGTTACAGTAAATGCGGGACCGTTTCCCCAAATAACAAGAAACCTACAGTTACAGTAAATGCAGGACCATTTCCCCAAATAACAAGAAGCGTACAGTTACAGTAAATGCGGGACCGTTTCCCAAATAACAAGAAACGTACAGTTACAGTAAATGCAGGACCGTTTCCCCAAATAACAGGAAGCGTACAGTTACAGTAAATGCGGGACCGTTTCCCCAAATAACAAGAAACCTACAGTTACAGTAAATGCAGGACCATTTCCCCAAATAACAAGAAGCGTACAGTTACAGTAAATGCGGGACCGTTTCCCAAATAACAAGAAACGTACAGTTACAGTAAATGCAGGACCGTTTCCCCAAATAACAGGAAGCGTACAGTTACAGTAAATGCAGGACCGTTTCCCCAAATAACAAGAAACGTACAGTTACAGTAAATGCGGGACCGTTTCCCCAAATAACAAGAAACGTACAGTTACAGTAAATGCAGGACCGTTTCCCCAAATAACAAGAAGCGTACAGTTACAGTAAATGCAGGACCGTTTCCCAAATAACAAGAAACGTACAGTTACAGTAAATGCAGGACCGTTTCCCCAAATAACAAGAAACGTACAGTTACAGTAAATGCAGGACCGTTTCCCAAATAACAAGAAGCGTACAGTTACAGTAAATGCGGGACCGTTTCCCCAAATAACAAGAAGCGTACAGTTACAGTAAATGCGGGACCGTTTCCCGAAATAACAAGAAGCGTACAGTTACAGTAAATGCAGGACCGTTTCCCCAAATAACAAGAAACGTACAGTTACAGTAAATGCAGGACTTTTTCCCCAAATAACAAGAAACGTACAGTTACAGTAAATGCAGGACCGTTTCCCCAAATAACAAGAAACGTACAGTTACAGTAAATGCAGGACCGTTTCCCCAAATAACAAGAAGCGTACAGTTACAGTAAATGCGGGACCGTTTCCCCAAATAACAAGAAACGTACAGTTACAGTAAATGCGGGACCGTTTCCCCAAATAACAAGAAACGTACAGTTACAGTAAATGCGGGACCGTTTCCCCAAATAACAAGACACGTACAGTTACAGTAAATGCGGGACCGTTTCCCCAAATAACAAGATACGTACAGTTACAGTAAATGCGGGACCGTTTCCTAAATAACAAGACACGTACAGTTACAGTAAATGCAGGACCGTTTCCCAAATAACAAGAAGCGTACAGTTACAGTAAATGCAGGACCGTTTCCCAAATAACAAGAAGCGTACAGTTACAGTAAATGCAGGACCGTTTCCCCAAATAACAAGACACGTACAGTTACAGTAAATGCGGGACCGTTTCCCCAAATAACAAGACACGTACAGTTACAGTAAATGCGGGACCGTTTCCCCAAATAACAAGAAGCGTACAGTTACAGTAAATGCGGGACCGTTTCCCCAAATAACAAGAAACGTACAGTTACAGTAAATGCAGGACCGTTTCCCCAAATAACAAGAAACGTACAGTTACAGTAAATGCAGGACCGTTTCCCCAATAACAAGAAGCGTACAGTTACAGTAAATGCAGGACCGTTTCCCCAAATAACAAGAAGCGTACAGTTACAGTAAATGCAGGACCGTTTCCCCAAATAACAAGAAGCGTACAGTTACAGTAAATGCAGGACCGTTTCCCCAAATAACAAGAAGCGTACAGTTACAGTAAATGCGGGACCGTTTCCCCAAATAACAAGAAACGTACAGTTACAGTAAATGCAGGACCGTTTCCCCAAATAACAAGAAGCGTACAGTTACAGTAAATGCAGGACCGTTTCCCCAATAACAAGAAGCGTACAGTTACAGTAAATGCAGGACCGTTTACCCAAATAACAAGAAACGTACAGTTACAGTAAATGCGGGACCGTTTCCCCAAATAACAAGAAGCGTACAGTTACAGTAAATGCAGGACCGTTTCCCAAATATCAAGAAACGTACAGTTACAGTAAATGCAGGACCGTTTCCCAAATAACAAGAAGCGTACAGTTACAGTTAATGCGGGACCGTTTCCCAAATAACAAGAAACATACAGTTACAGTAAATGCAGGACCGTTTCCCAAATAACAAGAAGCGTACAGTTACAGTAAATGCGGGACCGTTTCCCCAAATAACAAGAAGCGTACAGTTACAGTAAATGCAGGACCGTTTCCCCAAATAACAAGAAACGTACAGTTACAGTAAATGCAGGACCGTTTCCCCAATAACAAGAAGCGTACAGTTACAGTAAATGCAGGACCGTTTCCCCAAATAACAAGAAGCGTACAGTTACAGTAAATGCGGGACCGTTTCCCCAAATAACAAGAAACGTACAGTTACAGTAAATGCAGGACCGTTTCCCCAAATAACAAGAAGCGTACAGTTACAGTAAATGCGGGACCGTTTCCCAAATAACAAGAAACGTACAGTTACAGTAAATGCAGGACCGTTTCCCCAAATAACAAGAAGCGTACAGTTACAGTAAATGCAGGACCGTTTCCCCAAATAACAAGAAGCGTACAGTTACAGTAAATGCAGGACCGTTTCCCCAAATAACAAGAAACGTACAGTTACAGTAAATGCGGGACCGTTTCCCCAAATAACAAGAAACGTACAGTTACAGTAAATGCAGGACCGTTTCCCCAAATAACAAGAAGCGTACAGTTACAGTAAATGCAGGACCGTTTCCCAAATAACAAGAAACGTACAGTTACAGTAAATGCAGGACCGTTTCCCCAAATAACAAGAAACGTACAGTTACAGTAAATGCAGGACCGTTTCCCAAATAACAAGAAGCGTACAGTTACAGTAAATGCGGGACCGTTTCCCCAAATAACAAGAAGCGTACAGTTACATTAAATGCGGGACCGTTTCCCCAAATAACAAGAAGCGTACAGTTACAGTAAATGCAGGACCGTTTCCCCAAATAACAAGAAACGTACAGTTACAGTAAATGCAGGACCGTTTCCCCAAATAACAAGAAACGTACAGTTACAGTAAATGCAGGACCGTTTCCCCAAATAACAAGAAACGTACAGTTACAGTAAATGCGGGACCGTTTCCCTAAATAACAAGAAGCGTACAGTTACAGTAAATGCGGGACCGTTTCCCCAAATAACAAGAAACGTACAGTTACAGTAAATGCGGGACCGTTTCCCCAAATAACAAGAAACGTACAGTTACAGTAAATGCGGGACCGTTTCCCAAATAACAAGAAGCGTACAGTTACAGTAAATGCGGGACCGTTTCCCCAAATAACAAGACACGTACAGTTACAGTAAATGCGGGACCGTTTCCCCAAATAACAAGACACGTACAGTTACAGTAAATGCGGGACCGTTTCCCCAAATAACAAGAAGCGTACAGTTACAGTAAATGCGGGACCGTTTCCCCAAATAACAAGAAGCGTACAGTTACAGTAAATGCAGGACCGTTAGCGTACAGTTACAGTAAATGCAGGACCGTTTCCCCAAATAACAAGAAGCGTACAGTTACAGTAAATGCAGGACCGTTTCCCCAAATAACAAGAAGCGTACAGTTACAGTAAATGCAGGACCGTTTCCCCAAATAACAAGAAACGTACAGTTACAGTAAATGCAGGACCGTTTCCCCAAATAACAAGAAGCGTACAGTTACAGTAAATGCAGGACCGTTTCCCCAAATAACAAGAAACGTACAGTTACAGTATATGCGGGACCGTTTCCCCAAATAACAAGAAGCGTACAGTTACAGTAAATGCGGGACCGTTTCCCCAAATAACAAGAAGCGTACAGTTACAGTAAATGCGGGACCGTTTCCCCAAATAACAAGAAGCGTACAGTTACAGTAAATGCAGGACCGTTTCCCCAAATAACAAGAAACGTACAGTTACAGTAAATGCAGGACCGTTTCCCCAAATAACAAGAAACGTACAGTTACAGTAAATGCAGGACCGTTTCCCCAAATAACAAGAAGCGTACAATTACTGTAAATGCAGGACCGTTTCCCCAAATAACAAGAAACGTACAGTTACAGTATATGCGGGACCGTTTCCCCAAATAACAAGAAGCGTACAGTTACAGTAAATGCTGGACCGTTTCCCCAAATAACAAGAAGCGTACAGTTACAGTAAATGCAGGACCGTTTCCCCAAATAACAAGAAACGTACAGTTACTGTAAATGCAGGACCGTTTCCCCAAATAACAAGAAACGTACAGTTTCAGTAAATGCGGGACCGTTTCCCCAAATAACAAGAAGCGTACAGTTACAGTAAATGCAGGACCGTTTCCCCAAATAACAAGAAGCGTACAGTTACAGTAAATGCGGGACCGTTTCCCCAAATAACAAGAAGCGTACAGTTACAGTAAATGCGGGACCGTTTCCCAAATAACAAGAAGCGTACAGTTACAGTAAATGCGGGACCGTTTCCCCAAATAACAAGAAGCGTACAGTTACAGTAAATGCAGGACCGTTTCCCCAAATAACAAGAAACGTACAGTTACAGTAAATGCGGGACCATTTCCCCAAATAACAAGAAACGTACAGTTACAGTAAATGCAGGACCGTTTCCCCAAATAACAAGAAACGTACAGTTACAGTAAATGCAGGACCGTTTCCCAAATAACAAGAAGCGTACAGTTACAGTAAATGCAGGACCGTTTCCCCAAATAACAAGAAGCGTACAGTTACAGTAAATGCGGGACCGTTTCCCCAAATAACAAGAAGCGTACAGTTACAGTAAATGCAGGACCGTTTCCCCAAATAACAAGAAACGTACAGTTACAGTAAATGCGGGACCGTTTCCCCAAATAACAAGAAACGTACAGTTACAGTAAATGCGGGACCGTTTCCCCAAATAACAAGAAGCGTACAGTTACAGTAAATGCGGGACCGTTTCCCCAAATAACAAGATACGTACAGTTACAGTAAATGCGGGACCGTTTCCTAAATAACAAGACACGTACAGTTACAGTAAATGCAGGACCGTTTCCCAAATAACAAGAAGCGTACAGTTACAGTAAATGCAGGACCGTTTCCCCAAATAACAAGACACGTACAGTTACAGTAAATGCGGGACCGTTTCCCCAAATAACAAGACACGTACAGTTACAGTAAATGCGGGACCGTTTCCCCAAATAACAAGAAACGTCCAGTTTCAGTAAATGCGGGACCGTTTCCCCAAATAACAAGAAGCGTACAGTTACAGTAAATGCAGGACCGTTTCCCCAAATAACAAGAAGCGTACAGTTACAGTAAATGCGGGACCGTTTCCCCAAATAACAAGAAGCGTACAGTTACAGTAAATGCAGGACCGTTTCCCCAAATAACAAGAAACGTACAGTTACAGTAAATGCAGGACCGTTTCCCCAAATAACAAGAAACGTACAGTTACAGTAAATGCAGGACCGTTTCCCAAATAACAAGAAACGTACAGTTACAGTAAATGCGGGACCGTTCCCCAAATAACAAGAAGCGTACAGTTACAGTAAATGCGGGACCGTTTCCCCAAATAACAAGAAGCGTACAGTTACAGTAAATGCAGGACCGTTTCCCCAAATAACAAGAAGCGTACAGTTACAGTAAATGCAGGACCGTTTCCCCAAATAACAAGAAGCGTACAGTTACAGTAAATGCGGGACCGTTTCCCCAAATAACAAGAAACGTACAGTTACAGTAAATGCGGGACCGTTTCCCCAAATAACAAGAAGCGTACAGTTACAGTAAATGCAGGACGTTTCCCCAAATAACAAGAAACGTACAGTTACAGTAAATGCGGGACCATTTCCCCAAATAACAAGAAACGTACAGTTACAGTAAATGCTGGACCGTTTCCCAAATAACAAGAAGCGTACAGTTACAGTAAATGCGGGACCGTTTCCCCAAATAACAAGAAGCGTACAGTTACAGTAAATGCGGGACCGTTTCCCCAAATAACAAGAAGCGTACAGTTACAGTAAATGCAGGACCGTTTCCCCAAATAACAAGAAACGTACAGTTACAGTAAATGCGGGACCGTTTCCCCAAATAACAAGAAACGTACAGTTACAGTAAATGCGGGACCGTTTCCCCAAATAACAAGAAGCGTACAGTTACAGTAAATGCAGGACCGTTTCCCCAAATAACAAGAAGCGTACAGTTACAGTAAATGCAGGACCGTTTCCCCAAATAACAAGAAACGTACAGTTTCAGTAAATGCAGGACCGTTTCCCCAAATAACAAGAAACGTACAGTTTCAGTAAATGCGGGACCGTTTCCCCAAATAACAAGAAGCGTACAGTTACAGTAAATGCAGGACCGTTTCCCCAATAACAAGAAACGTACAGTTACAGTAAATGCAGGACCGTTTCCCCAAATAACAAGAAACGTACAGTTACAGTAAATGCAGGACCGTTTCCCCAATAACAAGAAACGTACAGTTACAGTAAATGAAGGACCGTTTCCCAAATAACAAGAAGCGTACAGTTACAGTAAATGCGGGACCGTTTCCCCAAATAACAAGAAGCGTACAGTTACAGTAAATGCAGGACCGTTTCCCAAATAACAAGAAACGTACAGTTACAGTAAATGCGGGACCGTTTCCCCAAATAACAAGAAACGTACAGTTACAGTAAATGCAGGACCGTTTCCCCAAATAACAAGACACGTACAGTTACAGTAAATGCAGGACCGTTTCCCCAAATAACAAGAAACGTACAGTTACAGTAAATGCGGGACCGTTTCCCCAAATAACAAGAAACGTACAGTTACAGTAAATGCAGGACCGTTTCCCCAAATAACAAGAAACGTACAGTTACAGTAAATGCAGGACCGTTTCCCCAAATAACAAGAAACGTACAGTTACAGTAAATGCAGGACCGTTTCCCCAAATAACAAGAAGCGTACAGTTACAGTAAATGCAGGACCGTTTCCCAAATAACAAGAAACGTACAGTTACAGTAAATGCGGGACCGTTTCCCCAAATAACAAGAAACGTACAGTTACAGTAAATGCGGGACCGTTTCCCCAAATAACAAGAAGCGTACAGTTACAGTAAATGCAGGACCGTTTCCCCAAATAACAAGAAGCGTACAGTTACAGTAAATGCGGGACCGTTTCCCCAAATAACAAGAAGCGTACAGTTACAGTAAATGCGGGACCGTTTCCCCAAATAACAAGAAACGTACAGTTACAGTAAATGCAGGACCGTTTCCCCAAATAACAAGAAGCGTACAGTTACAGTAAATGCGGGACAGTTTCCCCAAATAACAAGAAGCGTACAGTTACAGTAAATGCAGGACCGTTTCCCCAAATAACAAGAAACGTACAGTTACAGTAAATGCGGGACCGTTTCCCCAAATAACAAGAAACGTACAGTTACAGTAAATGCGGGACCGTTTCCCCAAATAACAAGAAGCGTACAGTTACAGTAAATGCAGGACCGTTTCCCCAAATAACAAGAAGCGTACAGTTACAGTAAATGCAGGACCGTTTCCCCAAATAACAAGAAACGTACAGTTTCAGTAAATGCAGGACCGTTTCCCCAAATAACAAGAAACGTACAGTTTCAGTAAATGCGGGACCGTTTCCCCAAATAACAAGAAGCGTACAGTTACAGTAAATGCAGGACCGTTTCCCCAATAACAAGAAACGTACAGTTACAGTAAATGCAGGACCGTTTCCCCAAATAACAAGAAACGTACAGTTACAGTAAATGCAGGACCGTTTCCCCAATAACAAGAAACGTACAGTTACAGTAAATGCAGGACCGTTTCCCCAATAACAAGAAGCGTACAGTTACAGTAAATGCGGGACCGTTTCCCCAAATAACAAGAAACGTACAGTTACAGTAAATGCAGGACCGTTTCCCCAAATAACAAGAAGCGTACAGTTACAGTAAATGCAGGACCGTTTCCCAAATAACAAGAAACGTACAGTTACAGTAAATGCGGGACCGTTTCCCCAAATAACAAGAAGCGTACAGTTACAGTAAATGCGGGACCGTTTCCCCAAATAACAAGAAGCGTACAGTTACAGTAAATGCGGGACCGTTTCCCCAAATAACAAGAAACGTACAGTTACAGTAAATGCAGGACCGTTTCCCCAAATAACAAGAAGCGTACAGTTACAGTAAATGCGGGACCGTTTCCCCAAATAACAAGAAACGTACAGTTACAGTAAATGCAGGACCGTTTCCCCAAATAACAAGAAACGTACAGTTACAGTAAATGCAGGACCGTTTCCCCAAATAACAAGAAGCGTACAGTTACAGTAAATGCGGGACCGTTTCCCCAAATAACAAGAAACGTACAGTTACAGTAAATGCAGGACCGTTTCCCCAATAACAAGAAACGTACAGTTACAGTAAATGCAGGACCGTTTCCCCAAATAACAAGAAACGTACAGTTACAGTAAATGCGGGACCGTTTCCCAAATAACAAGAAACGTACAGTTACAGTAAATGCAGGACCGTTTCCCCAATAACAAGAAACGTACAGTTACAGTAAATGCAGGACCGTTTCCCCAATAACAAGAAGCGTACAGTTACAGTAAATGCAGGACCGTTTCCCCAAATAACAAGAAGCGTACAGTTACAGCAAATGCGGGACCGTTTCCCAAATAACAAGAAGCGTACAGTTACAGCAAATGCGGGACCGTTTCCCAAATAACAAGAAGCGTACAGTTACAGTAAATGCGGGACCGTTTCCCAAATAACAAGAAACGTACAGTTACAGTAAATGCAGGACCGTTTCCCCAAATAACAAGAAGCGTACAGTTACAGTAAATGCAGGACCGTTTCCCCAAATAACAAGAAACGTACAGTTACAGTAAATGCAGGACCGTTTCCCAAATAACAAGAAACGTACAGTTACAGTAAATGCGGGACCGTTTCCCCAAATAACAAGAAACGTACAGTTACAGTAAATGCAGGACCGTTTCCCCAAATAACAAGAAACGTACAGTTACAGTAAATGCAGGACCGTTTCCCCAAATAACAAGAAGCGTACAGTTACAGTAAATGCAGGACCGTTTCCCAAATAACAAGAAGCGTACAGTTACAGTAAATGCGGGACCGTTTCCCCAAATAACAAGAAACGTACAGTTACTGTAAATGCGGGACCGTTTCCCCAAATAACAAGAAACGTACAGTTACAGTAAATGCAGGACCGTTTCCCAAATAACAAGAAACGTACAGTTACAGTAAATGCAGGACCGTTTCCCCAAATAACAAGAAACGTACAGTTACAGTAAATGCAGGACCGTTTCCCCAAATAACAAGAAGCGTACAGTTACAGTAAATGCGGGACCGTTTCCCCAAATAACAAGAAGCGTACAGTTACAGTAAATGCGGGACCGTTTCCCCAAATAACAAGAAACGTACAGTTACAGTAAATGCAGGACCGTTTCCCAAATAACAAGAAGCGTACAGTTACAGTAAATGCAGGACCGTTTCCCCAAATAACAAGAAACGTACAGTTACAGTAAATGCAGGACCGTTTCCCCAATAACAAGAAGCGTACAGTTACAGTAAATGCAGGACCGTTTCCCCAAATAACAAGAAGCGTACAGTTACAGTAAATGCGGGACCGTTTCCCCAAATAACAAGAAGCGTACAGTTACAGTAAATGCGGGACCGTTTCCCCAAATAACAAGAAGCGTACAGTTACAGTAAATGCAGGACCGTTTCCCCAAATAACAAGAAACGTACAGTTACAGTAAATGCAGGACCGTTTCCCCAAATAACAAGAAACGTACAGTTACAGTAAATGCAGGACCGTTTCCCCAAATAACAAGAAGCGTACAATTACTGTAAATGCAGGACCGTTTCCCCAAATAACAAGAAACGTACAGTTACAGTATATGCGGGACCGTTTCCCCAAATAACAAGAAGCGTACAGTTACAGTAAATGCTGGACCGTTTCCCCAAATAACAAGAAGCGTACAGTTACAGTAAATGCAGGACCGTTTCCCCAAATAACAAGAAACGTACAGTTACTGTAAATGCAGGACCGTTTCCCCAAATAACAAGAAACGTACAGTTTCAGTAAATGCGGGACCGTTTCCCCAAATAACAAGAAGCGTACAGTTACAGTAAATGCAGGACCGTTTCCCCAAATAACAAGTAGCGTACAGTTACAGTAAATGCGGGACCGTTTCCCCAAATAACAAGAAGCGTACAGTTACAGTAAATGCGGGACTGTTTCCCAAATAACAAGAAGCGTACAGTTACAGTAAATGCGGGACCGTTTCCCCAAATAACAAGAAACGTACAGTTACAGTAAATGCGGGACCGTTTCCCCAAATAACAAGAAGCGTACAGTTACAGTAAATGCAGGACCGTTTCCCCAAATAACAAGAAGCGTACAGTTACAGTAAATGCAGGACCGTTTCCCCAAATAACAAGAAGCGTACAGTTACAGTAAATGCGGGACCGTTTCCCCAAATAACAAGAAACGTACAGTTACAGTAAATGCGGGACCGTTTCCCCAAATAACAAGAAGCGTACAGTTACAGTAAATGCAGGACCGTTTCCCCAAATAACAAGAAACGTACAGTTACAGTAAATGCGGGACCATTTCCCCAAATAACAAGAAACGTACAGTTACAGTAAATGCAGGACCGTTTCCCCAAATAACAAGAAACGTACAGTTACAGTAAATGCAGGACCGTTTCCCCAAATAACAAGAAACGTACAGTTACAGTAAATGCGGGACCGTTTCCCCAAATAACAAGAAACGTACAGTTACAGTAAATGCGGGACCGTTTCCCCAAATAACAAGAAGCGTACAGTTACAGTAAATGCGGGACCGTTTCCCCAAATAACAAGAAACGTACAGTTACAGTAAATGCGGGACCGTTTCCCCAAATAACAAGAAACGTACAGTTACAGTAAATGCGGGACCGTTTCCCCAAATAACAAGAAGCGTACAGTTACAGTAAATGCGGGACCGTTTCCCCAAATAACAAGATACGTACAGTTACAGTAAATGCGGGACCGTTTCCTAAATAACAAGACACGTACAGTTACAGTAAATGCAGGACCGTTTCCCAAATAACAAGAAACGTACAGTTACAGTAAATGCAGGACCGTTTCCCAAATAACAAGAAGCGTTCAGTTACAGTAAATGCAGGACCGTTTCCCCAAATAACAAGACACGTACAGTTACAGTAAATGCGGGACCGTTTCCCCAAATAACAAGACACGTACAGTTACAGTAAATGCGGGACCGTTTCCCCAAATAACAAGAAACGTCCAGTTTCAGTAAATGCGGGACCGTTTCCCCAAATAACAAGAAGCGTACAGTTACAGTAAATGCAGGACCGTTTCCCCAAATAACAAGAAGCGTACAGTTACAGTAAATGCGGGACCGTTTCCCCAAATAACAAGAAGCGTACAGTTACAGTAAATGCAGGACCGTTTCCCCAAATAACAAGAAACGTACAGTTACAGTAAATGCAGGACCGTTTCCCCAAATAACAAGAAACGTACAGTTTCAGTAAATGCGGGACCGTTTCCCCAAATAACAAGAAGCGTACAGTTACAGTAAATGCAGGACCGTTTCCCCAAATAACAAGAAGCGTACAGTTACAGTAAATGCAGGACCGTTTCCCCAAATAACAAGAAACGTACAGTTACAGTAAATGCGGGACCATTTCCCCAAATAACAAGAAACGTACAGTTACAGTAAATGCAGGACCGTTTCCCCAAATAACAAGAAACGTACAGTTACAGTAAATGCAGGACCGTTTCCCAAATAACAAGAAGCGTACAGTTACAGTAAATGCAGGACCGTTTCCCCAAATAACAAGAAGCGTACAGTTACAGTAAATGCGGGACCGTTTCCCCAAATAACAAGAAGCGTACAGTTACAGTAAATGCAGGACCGTTTCCCCAAATAACAAGAAACGTACAGTTACAGTAAATGCAGGACCGTTTCCCCAAATAACAAGAAACGTACAGTTACAGTAAATGCAGGACCGTTTCCCCAAATAACAAGAAACGTACAGTTACAGTAAATGCAGGACCGTTTCCCCAAATAACAAGAAGCGTACAGTTACAGTAAATGCGGGACCGTTTCCCCAAATAACAAGAAACGTACAGTTACAGTAAATGCGGGACCGTTTCCCCAAATAACAAGAAACGTACAGTTACAGTAAATGCGGGACCGTTTCCCCAAATAACAAGAAGCGTACAGTTACAGTAAATGCGGGACCGTTTCCCCAAATAACAAGATACGTACAGTTACAGTAAATGCGGGACCGTTTCCTAAATAACAAGACACGTACAGTTACAGTAAATGCAGGACCGTTTCCCAAATAACAAGAAGCGTACAGTTACAGTAAATGCAGGACCGTTTCCCCAAATAACAAGACACGTACAGTTACAGTAAATGCGGGACCGTTTCCCCAAATAACAAGACACGTACAGTTACAGTAAATGCGGGACCGTTTCCCCAAATAACAAGAAACGTCCAGTTTCAGTAAATGCGGGACCGTTTCCCCAAATAACAAGAAGCGTACAGTTACAGTAAATGCAGGACCGTTTCCCCAAATAACAAGAAGCGTACAGTTACAGTAAATGCGGGACCGTTTCCCCAAATAACAAGAAGCGTACAGTTACAGTAAATGCGGGACCGTTTCCCAAATAACAAGAAGCGTACAGTTACAGTAAATGCGGGACCGTTTCCCCAAATAACAAGAAACGTACAGTTACAGTAAATGCGGGACCGTTTCCCCAAATAACAAGAAGCGTACAGTTACAGTAAATGCAGGACCGTTTCCCCAAATAACAAGAAGCGTACAGTTACAGTAAATGCAGGACCGTTTCCCCAAATAACAAGAAGCGTACAGTTACAGTAAATGCGGGACCGTTTCCCCAAATAACAAGAAGCGTACAGTTACAGTAAATGCGGGACCGTTTCCCCAATAACAAGAAACGTACAGTTACAGTAAATGCAGGACCGTTTCCCCAAATAACAAGAAACGTACAGTTACAGTAAATGCAGGACCGTTTCCCAAATAACAAGAAGCGTACAGTTACAGTAAATGCAGGACCGTTTCCCCAAATAACAAGAAGCGTACAGTTACAGTAAATGCAGGACCGTTTCCCCAAATAACAAGAAGCGTACAGTTACAGTAAATGCGGGACCGTTTCCCCAAATAACAAGAAACGTACAGTTACAGTAAATGCAGGACCGTTTCCCCAAATAACAAGAAACGTACAGTTACAGTAAATGCAGGACCGTTTCCCCAAATAACAAGAAGCGTACAGTTACAGTAAATGCAGGACCGTTTCCCAAATAACAAGAAACGTACAGTTACAGTAAATGCGGGACCGTTTCCCCAAATAACAAGAAGCGTACAGTTACAGTAAATGCGGGACCGTTTCCCCAAATAACAAGAAGCGTACAGTTACAGTAAATGCGGGACCGTTTCCCCAAATAACAAGAAACGTACAGTTACAGTAAATGCAGGACCGTTTCCCCAAATAACAAGAAGCGTACAGTTACAGTAAATGCGGGACCGTTTCCCCAAATAACAAGAAACGTACAGTTACAGTAAATGCAGGACCGTTTCCCCAATAACAAGAAACGTACAGTTACAGTAAATGCAGGACCGTTTCCCCAAATAACAAGAAACGTACAGTTACAGTAAATGCGGGACCGTTTCCCCAAATAACAAGAAGCGTACAGTTACAGTAAATGCGGGACCGTTTCCCAAATAACAAGAAGCGTACAGTTACAGTAAATGCAGGACCGTTTCCCCAATAACAAGAAACGTACAGTTACAGTTTATGCAGGACCGTTTCCCAAATAACAAGAAACGTACAGTTACAGTAAATGCAGGACCGTTTCCCCAAATAACAAGAACCGTACAATTACAGTAAATGCGGGACCGTTTCCCCAAATAACAAGAAACGTACAGTTACAGTAAATGCAGGACCGTTTCCCCAAATAACAAGAAACGTACAGTTACAGTAAATGCGGGACCGTTTCCCAAATAACAAGAAACGTACAGTTACAGTAAATGCAGGACCGTTTCCCCAAATAACAAGAAGCGTACAGTTACAGTAAATGCGGGACCGTTTCCCAAATAACAAGAAACGTACAGTTACAGTAAATGCGGGACCGTTTCCCAAATAACAAGAAACGTACAGTTACAGTAAATGCGGGACCGTTTCCCAAATAACAAGAAACGTACAGTTACAGTAAATGCGGGACCGTTTCCCAAATAACAAGAAACGTACAGTTACAGTAAATGCGGGACCGTTTCCCAAATAACAAGAAACGTACAGTTACAGTAAATGCAGGACCGTTTCCCCAAATAACAAGAAGCGTACAGTTACAGTAAATGCAGGACCGTTTTCCCAAATAACAAGAAGCGTACAGTTACAGTAAATGCAGGACCGTTTCCCAAATAACAAGAAGCGTACAGTTACAGTAAATGCAGGACCGTTTCCCAAATAACAAGAAGCGTACAGTTACAGTAAATGCGGGACCGTTTCCCCAAATAACAAGAAGCGTACAGTTACAGTAAATGCAGGACCGTTTCCCAAATAACAAGAAGCGTACAGTTACAGTAAATGCAGGACCGTTTCCCAAATAACAAGAAGCGTACAGTTACAGTAAATGCGGGACCGTTTCCCCAATAACAAGAAGCGTACAGTTACAGTAAATGCAGGACCGTTTCCCCAAATAACAAGAAGCGTACAGTTACAGTAAATGCGGGACCGTTTCCCCAAATAACAAGAAGCGTACAGTTACAGTAAATGCAGGACCGTTTCCCCAAATAACAAGAAGCGTACAGTTACAGTAAATGCGGGACCGTTTCCCCAAATAACAAGAAACGTACAGTTACAGTAAATGCGGGACCGTTTCCCCAAATAACAAGAAACGTACAGTTACAGTAAATGCAGGATCGTTTCCCAAATAACAAGAAACGTACAGTTACAGTAAATGCAGGATCGTTTCCCAAATAACAAGAAACGTACAGTTACAGTAAATGCAGGATCGTTTCCCAAATAACAAGAAACGTACAGTTACAGTAAATGCAGGATCGTTTCCCAAATAACAAGAAGCGTACAGTTACAGTAAATGCAGGACCGTTTCCCCAAATAACAAGAAGCGTACAGTTACAGTAAATGCAGGACCGTTTCCCCAAATAACAAGAAGCGTACAGTTACAGTAAATGCAGGACCGTTTCCCCAAATAACAAGAAGCGTACAGTTACAGTAAATGCAGGACCGTTTCCCCAATAACAAGAAGCGTACAGTTACAGTAAATGCGGGACCGTTTCCCAAATAACAAGAAGCGTACAATTACAGTAAATGCAGGACCGTTTCCCCAAATAACAAGAAGCGTACAGTTACAGTAAATGCAGGACCGTTTCCCCAAATAACAAGAAACGTACAGTTACAGTAAATGCAGGACCGTTTCCCCAATAACAAGAAGCGTACAGTTACAGTAAATGCAGGACTGTTTCCCCAAATAACAAGAAGCGTACAGTTACAGTAAATGCGGGACCGTTTCCCAAATAACAAGAAGCGTACAGTTACAGTAAATGCAGGACCGTTTCCCCAAATAACAAGAAGCGTACAGTTACAGTAAATGCAGGACCGTTTCCCCAAATAACAAGAAGCGTACAGTTACAGTAAATGCAGGACCGTTTCCCCAAATAACAAGAAGCGTACAGTTACAGTAAATGCAGGACCGTTTCCCCAATAACAAGAAACGTACAGTTACAGTAAATGCAGGACCGTTTCCCAAATAACAAGAAGCGTACAGTTACAGTAAATGCAGGACCGTTTCCCCAAATAACAAGAAACGTACAGTTACAGTAAATGCAGGACCGTTTCCCCAATAACAAGAAGCGTACAGTTACAGTAAATGCAGGACCGTTTCCCCAAATAACAAGAAACGTACAGTTACAGTAAATGCGGGACCGTTTCCCCAAATAACAAGAAGCGTACAGTTACAGTAAATGCAGGACCGTTTCCCCAAATAACAAGAAGCGTACAGTTACAGTAAATGCGGGACCATTTCCCCAAATAACAAGAAACGTACAGTTACAGTAAATGCAGGACCGTTTCCCCAATAACAAGAAACGTACAGTTACAGTAAATGCAGGACCGTTTCCCCAAATAACAAGAAACGTACAGTTACAGTAAATGCAGGACCGTTTCCCCAATAACAAGAAACGTACAGTTACAGTAAATGCAGGACCGTTTCCCAAATAACAAGAAACGTACAGTTACAGTAAATGCGGGACCGTTTCCCCAAATAACAAGAAGCGTACAGTTACAGTAAATGCGGGACCGTTTCCCCAAATAACAAGAAACGTACAGTTACAGTAAATGCAGGACCGTTTCCCCAAATAACAAGAAATGTACAGTTACAGTAAATGCGGGACCATTTTCCCAAATAACAAGAAGCGTACAGTTACAGTAAATGCAGGACCGTTTCCCCAATAACAAGAAGCGTACAGTTACAGTAAATGCAGGACCGTTTCCCCAAATAACAAGAAGCGTACAGTTACAGTAAATGCGGGACCGTTTCCCCAAATAACAAGAAACGTACAGTTACAGTAAATGCGGGACCGTTTCCCCAAATAACAAGAAACGTACAGTTACAGTAAATGCAGGATCGTTTCCCAAATAACAAGAAACGTACAGTTACAGTTAATGCAGGACCGTTTCCCCAAATAACAAGAAGCGTACAGTTACAGTAAATGCAGGATCGTTTCCCAAATAACAAGAAACGTACAGTTACAGTAAATGCAGGATCGTTTCCCAAATAACAAGAAACGTACAGTTACAGTAAATGCGGGACCTTTTCCCAAATAACAAGAAACGTACAGTTACAGTAAATGCAGGACCGTTTCCCCAAATAACAAGAAGCGTACAGTTACAGTAAATGCGGGACCGTTTCCCCAAATAACAAGAAGCGTACAGTTACAGTAAATGCGGGACCGTTTCCCCAAATAACAAGAAGCGTACAGTTACAGTAAATGCGGGACCGTTTCCCCAAATAACAAGAAGCGTACAGTTACAGTAAATGCGGGACCGTTTCCCCAAATAACAAGAAACGTACAGTTACAGTAAATGCGGGACCGTTTCCCCAAATAACAAGAAACGTACAGTTACAGTAAATGCGGGACCGTTTCCCCAAATAACAAGAAGCGTACAGTTACAGTAAATGCGGGACCGTTTCCCCAAATAACAAGTAACGTACAGTTACAGTAAATGCGGGACCGTTTCCCCAAATAACAAGAAACGTACATTACAGTAAATGCGGGACCGTTTCCCCAAATAACAAGAAGCGTACAGTTACAGTAAATGCGGGACCGTTTCCCCAAATAACAAGAAACGTACAGTTACAGTAAATGCGGGACCGTTTCCCCAAATAACAAGAAACGTACAGTTACAGTAAATGCAGGACCGTTTCCCCAAATAACAAGAAGCGTACAGTTACAGTAAATGCAGGACCGTTTCCCCAAATAACAAGAAACGTACAGTTACAGTAAATGCAGGACCGTTTCCCCAAATAACAAGAAACGTACAGTTACAGTAAATGCAGGACCGTTTCCCCAAATAACAAGAAACGTACAGTTACAGTAAATGCAGGACCGTTTCCCCAAATAACAAGAAACGTACAGTTACAGTAAATGCAGGACCGTTTCCCAAATAACAAGAAACGTACAGTTACAGTAAATGCAGGACCGTTTCCCCAAATAACAAGAAGCGTACAGTTACAGTAAATGCAGGACCGTTTCCCCAATAACAAGAAACGTACAGTTACAGTAAATGCAGGACCGTTTCCCAAATAACAAGAAGCGTACAGTTACAGTAAATGCAGGACCGTTTCCCCAAATAACAAGAAACGTACAGTTACAGTAAATGCAGGACCGTTTCCCCAATAACAAGAAGCGTACAGTTACAGTAAATGCAGGACCGTTTCCCCAATAACAAGAAGCGTACAGTTACAGTAAATGCAGGACCGTTTCCCCAAATAACAAGAAACGTACAGTTACAGTAAATGCGGGACCGTTTCCCCAAATAACAAGAAGCGTACAGTTACAGTAAATGCAGGACCATTTCCCCAAATAACAAGAAGCGTACAGTTACAGTAAATGCAGGACCGTTTCCCCAATAACAAGAAACGTACAGTTACAGTAAATGCAGGACCGTTTCCCAAATAACAAGAAGCGTACAGTTACAGTAAATGCAGGACCGTTTCCCCAAATAACAAGAAACGTACAGTTACAGTAAATGCAGGACCGTTTCCCCAATAACAAGAAGCGTACAGTTACAGTAAATGCAGGACCGTTTCCCCAAATAACAAGAAACGTACAGTTACAGTAAATGCGGGACCGTTTCCCCAAATAACAAGAAGCGTACAGTTACAGTAAATGCAGGACCGTTTCCCCAAATAACAAGAAGCGTACAGTTACAGTAAATGCAGGATCGTTTCCCAAATAACAAGAAACGTACAGTTACCGTAAATGCAGGATCGTTTCCCAAATAACAAGAAACGTACAGTTACAGTAAATGCGGGACCGTTTCCCAAATAACAAGAAACGTACAGTTACAGTAAATGCAGGACCGTTTCCCCAAATAACAAGAAGCGTACAGTTACAGTAAATGCGGGACCGTTTCCCCAAATAACAAGAAGCGTACAGTTACAGTAAATGCGGGACCGTTTCCCCAAATAACAAGAAACGTACAGTTACAGTAAATGCAGGACCGTTTCCCCAAATAACAAGAAGCGTACAGTTACAGTAAATGCGGGACCGTTTCCCCAAATAACAAGAAGCGTACAGTTACAGTAAATGCAGGACCGTTTCCCCAAATAACAAGAAATGTACAGTTACAGTAAATGCGGGACCGTTTCCCCAAATAACAAGAAGCGTACAGTTACAGTAAATGCAGGACCGTTTCCCCAAATAACAAGAAATGTACAGTTACAGTAAATGCGGGACCGTTTCCCCAAATAACAAGTAACGTACAGTTACAGTAAATGCAGGACCGTTTTCCCAAATAACAAGAAGCGTACAGTTACAGTAAATGCAGGACCGTTTCCCCAAATAACAAGAAGCGTACAGTTACAGTAAATGCGGGACCGTTTCCCCAAATAACAAGAAACGTACAGTTACAGTAAATGCAGGACCGTTTCCCAAATAACAAGAAGCGTACAGTTACAGTAAATGCAGGACTGTTTCCCCAATAACAAGAAGCGTACAGTTACAGTAAATGCAGGACCGTTTTCCCAAATAACAAGAAGCGTACAGTTACAGTAAATGCGGGACCGTTTCCCCAAATAACAAGAAACGTACAGTTACAGTAAATGCAGGATCGTTTCCCAAATAACAAGAAACGTACAGTTACAGTAAATGCAGGATCGTTTCCCAAATAACAAGAAACGTACAGTTACAGTAAATGCAGGACCGTTTCCCCAAATAACAAGAAGCGTACAGTTACAGTAAATGCGGGACCGTTTCCCCAAATAACAAGAAGCGTACAGTTACAGTAAATGCAGGACCGTTTCCCCAAATAACAAGAAACGTACAGTTACAGTAAATGCAGGACCGTTTCCCCAAATAACAAGAAACGTACAGTTACTGTAAATGCAGGACCGTTTCCCCAAATAACAAGAAACGTACAGTTACAGTAAATGCAGGACCGTTTCCCCAAATAACAAGAAACGTACAGTTACAGTAAATGCAGGACCGTTTCCCCAATAACAAGAAACGTACAGTTACAGTAAATGCAGGACCGTTTCCCCAAGTAACAAGAAACGTACAGTTACAGTAAATGCAGGACCGTTTCCCCAATAACAAGAAGCGTACAGTTACAGTAAATGCGGGACCGTTTCCCGAAATAACAAGAAGCGTACAGTTACAGTAAATGCAGGACCGTTTCCCCAAATAACAAGAAACGTACAGTTACAGTAAATGCGGGACCGTTTCCCCAAATAACAAGAAGCGTACAGTTACAGTAAATGCGGGACCGTTTCCCCAAATAACAAGAAGCGTACAGTTACAGTAAATGCAGGACCGTTTCCCCAAATAACAAGAAACGTACAGTTACAGTAAATGCAGGACCGTTTCCCCAAATAACAAGAAACGTACAGTTACAGTAAATGCAGGACCGTTTCCCCAAATAACAAGAAACGTACAGTTACAGTAAATGCAGGACCGTTTCCCCAAATAACAAGAAACGTACAGTTACAGTAAATGCAGGACCGTTTCCCCAATAACAAGAAGCGTACAGTTACAGTAAATGCAGGACCGTTTCCCCAAATAACAAGAAGCGTACAGTTACAGTAAATGCAGGACCGTTTCCCCAATAACAAGAAACGTACAGTTACAGTAAATGCAGGACCGTTTCCCAAATAACAAGAAGCGTACAGTTACAGTAAATGCAGGACCGTTTCCCCAAATAACAAGAAGCGTACAGTTACAGTAAATGCGGGACCGTTTCCCCAAATAACAAGAAACGTACAGTTACAGTAAATGCGGGACCGTTTCCCCAAATAACAAGAAGCGTACAGTTACAGTAAATGCAGGACCGTTTCCCCAAATAACAAGAAGCGTACAGTTACAGTAAATGCAGGACCGTTTCCCCAATAACAAGAAGCGTACAGTTACAGTAAATGCAGGACCGTTTCCCAAATAACAAGAAGCGTACAGTTACAGTAAATGCAGGACCGTTTCCCCAAATAACAAGAAACGTACAGTTACAGTAAATGCAGGACCGTTTCCCCAATAACAAGAAGCGTACAGTTACAGTAAATGCAGGGCCGTTTCCCCAATAACAAGAAGCGTACAGTTACAGTAAATGCGGGACCGTTTCCCCAAATAACAAGAAACGTACAGTTACAGTAAATGCAGGACCGTTTCCCCAAATAACAAGAAGCGTACAGTTACAGTAAATGCAGGACCGTTTCCCCAAAAAACAAGAAACGTACAGTTACAGTAAATGCAGGACCGTTTCCCCAAATAACAAGAAACGTACAGTTACAGTAAATGCGGGACCGTTTCCCCAAATAACAAGAAGCGTACAGTTACAGTAAATGCAGGACCGTTTCCCCAAATAACAAGAAGCGTACAGTTACAGTAAATGCAGGACCGTTTCCCCAATAACAAGAAACGTACAGTTACAGTAAATGCAGGACCATTTCCCAAATAACAAGAAGCGTACAGTTACAGTAAATGCAGGACCGTTTCCCCAAATAACAAGAAACGTACAGTTACAGTAAATGAAGGACCGTTTCCCCAATAACAAGAAGCGTACAGTTACAGTAAATGCAGGACCGTTTCCCAAATAACAAGAAGCGTACAGTAACAGTAAATGCAGGACCGTTTCCCCAAATAACAAGAAACGTACAGTTACAGTAAATGCGGGACCGTTTCCCCAAATAACAAGAAGCGTACAGTTACAGTAAATGCAGGACCGTTTCCCCAAATAACAAGAAGCGTACAGTTACAGTAAATGCGGGACCGTTTCCCCAAATAACAAGAAACGTACAGTTACAGTAAATGCAGGCCGTTTCCCCAATAACAAGAAACGTACAGTTACAGTAAATGCAGGACCGTTTCCCAAATAACAAGAAGCGTACAGTTACAGTAAATGCAGGACCGTTTCCCAAATAACAAGAAACGTACAGTTACAGTAAATGCAGGACCGTTTCCCCAAATAACAAGAAGCGTACAGTTACAGTAAATGCGGGACCGTTTCCCAAATAACAAGAAACGTACAGTTACAGTAAATGCGGGACCGTTTCCCAAATAACAAGAAGCGTACAGTTACAGTAAATGCAGGACCGTTTTTCCCAAATAACAAGAAGCGTACAGTTACAGTAAATGCGGGACCGTTTCCCCAAATAACAAGAAGCGTACAGTTACAGTAAATGCGGGACCGTTTCCCCAAATAACAAGAAACGTACAGTTACAGTAAATGCAGGACCGTTTCCCCAAATAACAAGAAACGTACAGTTACAGTAAATGCGGGACCGTTTCCCCAAATAACAAGAAACGTACAGTTACAGTAAATGCAGGACCGTTTCCCAAATAACAAGAAGCGTACAGTTACAGTAAATGCGGGACCGTTTCCCAAATAACAAGAAGCGTACAGTTACAGTAAATGCAGGACCGTTTCCCAAATAACAAGAAGCGTACAGTTACAGTAAATGCGGGACCGTTTCCCCAAATAACAAGAAGCGTACAGTTACAGTAAATGCGGGACCGTTTCCCCAAATAACAAGAAGCGTACAGTTACAGTAAATGCGGGACCGTTTCCCCAAATAACAAGAAACGTACAGTTACAGTAAATGCGGGACCGTTTTCCCAAATAACAAGAAGCGTACAGTTACAGTAACTGCAGGACCGTTTCCCAAATAACAAGAAGCGTACAGTTACAGTAAATGCAGGACCGTTTCCCCAAATAACAAGAAACGTACAGTTACAGTAAATGCAGGACCGTTTCCCCAAATAACAAGAAGCGTACAGTTACAGTAAATGCAGGACCGTTTCCCCAAATAACAAGAAGCGTACAGTTACAGTAAATGCGGGACCGTTTCCCAAATAACAAGAAACGTACAGTTACAGTAAATGCGGGACCGTTTCCCCAAATAACAAGAAACGTACAGTTACAGTAAATGCAGGACCGTTTCCCCAAATAACAAGAAACGTACAGTTACAGTAAATGCAGGACCGTTTCCCCAAATAACAAGAAGCGTACAGTTACAGTAAATGCGGGACCGTTTTCCCAAATAACAAGAAGCGTACAGTTACAGTAAATGCGGGACCGTTTCCCAAATAACAAGAAACGTACAGTTACAGTAAATGCGGGACCGTTTCCCCAAATAACAAGAAACGTACAGTTACAGTAAATGCAGGACCGTTTCCCCAAATAACAAGAAACGTACAGTTACAGTAAATGCAGGACCGTTTCCCCAAATAACAAGAAGCGTACAGTTACAGTAAATGCGGGACCGTTTCCCAAATAACAAGAAGCGTACAGTTACAGTAAATGCGGGACCGTTTCCCCAAATAACAAGAAGCGTACAGTTACAGTAAATGCGGGACCGTTTCCCCAAATAACAAGAAACGTACAGTTACAGTAAATGCAGGACCGTTTCCCCAAATAACAAGAAACGTACAGTTACAGTAAATGCAGGACCGTTTTCCCAAATAACAAGAAGCGTACAGTTACAGTAAATGCGGGACCGTTTTCCCAAATAACAAGAAGCGTACAGTTACAGTAAATGCAGGACCGTTTCCCCAAATAACAAGAAGCGTACAGTTACAGTAAATGCAGGACCGTTTCCCCAAATAACAAGAAACGTACAGTTACAGTAAATGCAGGACCGTTTCCCTAAATAACAAGAAACGTACAGTTACAGTAAATGCGGGACCGTTTCCCCAATAACAAGAAACGTACAGTTACAGTAAATGCAGGACCGTTTCCCAAATAACAAGAAACGTACAGTTACAGTAAATGCGGGACCGTTTCCCCAAATAACAAGAAACGTACAGTTACAGTAAATGCAGGACCGTTTCCCCAATAACAAGAAACGTACAGTTACAGTAAATGCAGGACCGTTTCCCAAATAACAAGAAGCGTACAGTTACAGTAAATGCAGGACCGTTTCCCCAAATAACAAGAAACGTACAGTTACAGTAAATGCAGGACCGTTTCCCTAAATAACAAGAAACGTACAGTTACAGTAAATGCGGGACCGTTTCCCCAATAACAAGAAACGTACAGTTACAGTAAATGCAGGACCGTTTCCCAAATAACAAGAAACGTACAGTTACAGTAAATGCGGGACCGTTTCCCCAAATAACAAGAAACGTACAGTTACAGTAAATGCAGGACCGTTTCCCCAAATAACAAGAAACGTACAGTTACAGTAAATGCAGGACCGTTTCCCCAATAACAAGAAGCGTACAGTTACAGTAAATGCAGGACCGTTTCCCCAAATAACAAGAAGCGTACAGTTACAGTAAATGCGGGACCGTTTCCCCAAATAACAAGAAACGTACAGTTACAGTAAATGCGGAACCGTTTCCCCAAATAACAAGAAGCGTACAGTTACAGTAAATGCAGGATCGTTTCCCAAATAACAAGAAACGTACAGTTACAGTAAATGCAGGACCGTTTCCCAAATAGCAAGAAGCGTACAGTTACAGTAAATGCAGGACCGTTTCCCCAAATAACAAGAAGCGTACAGTTACATTAAATGCAGGACCGTTTCCCCAATAACAAGAAGCGTACAGTTACAGTAAATGCAGGACCGTTTCCCCAAATAACAAGAAGCGTACAGTTACAGTAAATGCGGGACCGTTTCCCCAAATAACAAGAAACGTACAGTTACAGTAAATGCAGGACCGTTTCCCCAAATAACAAGAAGCGTACAGTTACAGTAAATGCAGGATCGTTTCCCAAATAACAAGAAACGTACAGTTACAGTAAATGCAGGATCGTTTCCCAAATAACAAGAAACGTACAGTTACAGTAAATGCAGGATCGTTTCCCAAATAACAAGAAACGTACAGTTACAGTAAATGCAGGATCGTTTCCCAAATAACAAGAAACGTACAGTTACAGTAAATGCAGGACCGTTTCCCCAAATAACAAGAAGCGTACAGTTACAGTAAATGCAGGACCGTTTCCCCAATAACAAGAAGCGTACAGTTACAGTAAATGCAGGACCGTTTCCCCAATAACAAGAAACGTACAGTTACAGTAAATGCAGGACCGTTTCCCAAATAACAAGAAGCGTACAGTTACAGTAAATGCAGGACCGTTTCCCCAAATAACAAGAAGCGTACAGTTACAGTAAATGCAGGACCGTTTCCCCAAATAACAAGAAGCGTACAGTTACAGTAAATGCAGGACCGTTTCCCCAATAACAAGAAGCGTACAGTTACAGTAAATGCAGGACCGTTTCCCCAAATAACAAGAAACGTACAGTTACAGTAAATGCGGGACCGTTTCCCCAAATAACAAGAAGCGTACAGTTACAGTAAATGCAGGACCGTTTCCCCAAATAACAAGAAGCGTACAGTTACAGTAAATGCAGGACCGTTTCCCCAATAACAAGAAACGTACAGTTACAGTAAATGCAGGACCGTTTCCCAAATAACAAGAAGCGTACAGTTACAGTAAATGCAGGACCGTTTCCCCAAATAACAAGAAACGTACAGTTACAGTAAATGCAGGACCGTTTCCCCAATAACAAGAAGCGTACAGTTACAGTAAATGCAGGACCGTTTCCCCAAATAACAAGAAACGTACAGTTACAGTAAATGCTGGACCGTTTCCCCAAATAACAAGAAGCGTACAGTTACAGTAAATGCAGGACCGTTTCCCCAAATAACAAGAAGCGTACAGTTACAGTAAATGCGGGACCGTTTCCCCAAATAACAAGAAACGTACAGTTACAGTAAATGCAGGACCGTTTCCCCAAATAACAAGAAGCGTACAGTTACAGTAAATGCGGGACCGTTTCCCAAATAACAAGAAACGTACAGTTACAGTAAATGCGGGACCGTTTCCCCAAATAACAAGAAACGTACAGTTACAGTAAATGCAGGACCGTTTCCCCAAATAACAAGAACCGTACAGTTACAGTAAATGCAGGACCGTTTCCCAAATAACAAGACACGTACAGTTACAGTAAATGCAGGACCGTTTCCCCAAATAACAAGAAGCGTACAGTTACAGTAAATGCGGGACCGTTTCCCCAAATAACAAGAAACGTACAGTTACAGTAAATGCGGGACCGTTTCCCCAAATAACAAGAAACGTACAGTTACAGTAAATGCGGGACCGTTTTCCCAAATAACAAGAAGCGTACAGTTACAGTAAATGCGGGACCGTTTCCCAAATAACAAGAAGCGTACAGTTACAGTAAATGCGGGACCGTTTCCCCAAATAACAAGAAGCGTACAGTTACAGTAAATGCGGGACCGTTTCCCCAAATAACAAGAAACGTACAGTTACAGTAAATGCAGGACCGTTTCCCCAAATAACAAGAAACGTACAGTTACAGTAAATGCAGGACCGTTTCCCCAAATAACAAGAAGCGTACAGTTACAGTAAATGCAGGACCGTTTCCCCAAATAACAAGAAACGTACAGTTACAGTAAATGCAGGACCGTTTCCCTAAATAACAAGAAACGTACAGTTACAGTAAATGCGGGACCGTTTCCCCAATAACAAGAAACGTACAGTTACAGTAAATGCAGGACCGTTTCCCAAATAACAAGAAACGTACAGTTACAGTAAATGCGGGACCGTTTCCCCAAATAACAAGAAACGTACAGTTACAGTAAATGCAGGACCGTTTCCCCAATAACAAGAAACGTACAGTTACAGTAAATGCAGGACCGTTTCCCAAATAACAAGAAGCGTACAGTTACAGTAAATGCGGGACCGTTTCCCCAAATAACAAGAAACGTACAGTTACAGTAAATGCAGGACCGTTTCCCAAATAACAAGAAACGTACAGTTACAGTAAATGCAGGACCGTTTCCCCAAATAACAAGAAGCGTACAGTTACAGTAAATGCAGGACCGTTTCCCCAAATAACAAGAAACGTACAGTTACAGTAAATGCAGGACCGTTTCCCCAAATAACAAGAAACGTACAGTTACAGTAAATGCAGGACCGTTTCCCCAATAACAAGAAGCGTACAGTTACAGTAAATGCAGGACCGTTTCCCCAAATAACAAGAAGCGTACAGTTACAGTAAATGCGGGACCGTTTCCCCAAATAACAAGAAACGTACAGTTACAGTAAATGCGGAACCGTTTCCCCAAATAACAAGAAGCGTACAGTTACAGTAAATGCAGGATCGTTTCCCAAATAACAAGAAACGTACAGTTACAGTAAATGCAGGACCGTTTCCCAAATAGCAAGAAGCGTACAGTTACAGTAAATGCAGGACCGTTTCCCCAAATAACAAGAAGCGTACAGTTACATTAAATGCAGGACCGTTTCCCCAATAACAAGAAGCGTACAGTTACAGTAAATGCAGGACCGTTTCCCCAAATAACAAGAAGCGTACAGTTACAGTAAATGCGGGACCGTTTCCCCAAATAACAAGAAACGTACAGTTACAGTAAATGCAGGACCGTTTCCCCAAATAACAAGAAGCGTACAGTTACAGTAAATGCAGGATCGTTTCCCAAATAACAAGAAACGTACAGTTACAGTAAATGCAGGATCGTTTCCCAAATAACAAGAAACGTACAGTTACAGTAAATGCAGGATCGTTTCCCAAATAACAAGAAACGTACAGTTACAGTAAATGCAGGATCGTTTCCCAAATAACAAGAAACGTACAGTTACAGTAAATGCAGGACCGTTTCCCCAAATAACAAGAAGCGTACAGTTACAGTAAATGCAGGACCGTTTCCCCAATAACAAGAAGCGTACAGTTACAGTAAATGCAGGACCGTTTCCCCAATAACAAGAAACGTACAGTTACAGTAAATGCAGGACCGTTTCCCAAATAACAAGAAGCGTACAGTTACAGTAAATGCAGGACCGTTTCCCCAAATAACAAGAAGCGTACAGTTACAGTAAATGCAGGACCGTTTCCCCAAATAACAAGAAGCGTACAGTTACAGTAAATGCAGGACCGTTTCCCCAATAACAAGAAGCGTACAGTTACAGTAAATGCAGGACCGTTTCCCCAAATAACAAGAAACGTACAGTTACAGTAAATGCGGGACCGTTTCCCCAAATAACAAGAAGCGTACAGTTACAGTAAATGCAGGACCGTTTCCCCAAATAACAAGAAGCGTACAGTTACAGTAAATGCAGGACCGTTTCCCCAATAACAAGAAACGTACAGTTACAGTAAATGCAGGACCGTTTCCCAAATAACAAGAAGCGTACAGTTACAGTAAATGCAGGACCGTTTCCCCAAATAACAAGAAACGTACAGTTACAGTAAATGCAGGACCGTTTCCCCAATAACAAGAAGCGTACAGTTACAGTAAATGCAGGACCGTTTCCCCAAATAACAAGAAACGTACAGTTACAGTAAATGCTGGACCGTTTCCCCAAATAACAAGAAGCGTACAGTTACAGTAAATGCAGGACCGTTTCCCCAAATAACAAGAAGCGTACAGTTACAGTAAATGCGGGACCGTTTCCCCAAATAACAAGAAACGTACAGTTACAGTAAATGCAGGACCGTTTCCCCAATAACAAGAAACGTACAGTTACAGTAAATGCAGGACCGTTTCCCCAAATAACAAGAAACGTACAGTTACAGTAAATGCAGGACCGTTTCCCCAATAACAAGAAACGTACAGTTACAGTAAATGCGGGACCGTTTCCCAAATAACAAGAAACGTACAGTTACAGTAAATGCAGGACCGTTTCCCCAATAACAAGAAACGTACAGTTACAGTAAATGCAGGACCGTTTCCCCAAATAACAAGAAACGTACAGTTACAGTAAATGCAGGACCGTTTCCCCAATAACAAGAAACGTACAGTTACAGTAAATGCAGGACCGTTTCCCAAATAACAAGAAACGTACAGTTACAGTAAATGCAGGACCGTTTCCCCAAATAACAAGAAGCGTACAGTTACAGTAAATGCGGGACCGTTTCCCCAAATAACAAGAAATGTACAGTTACAGTAAATGCGGGACCGTTTCCCAAATAACAAGAAGCGTACAGTTACAGTAAATGCGGGACCGTTTCCCCAAATAACAAGAAACGTACAGTTACAGTAAATGCGGGACCGTTTCCCAAATAACAAGAAGCGTACAGTTACAGTAAATGCGGGACCGTTTCCCCAATAACAAGAAGCGTACAGTTACAGTAAATGCAGGACCGTTTCCCCAAATAACAAGAAGCGTACAGTTACAGTAAATGCGGGACCGTTTCCCCAAATAACAAGAAACGTACAGTTACAGTAAATGCAGGATCGTTTCCCAAATAACAAGAAACGTACAGTTACAGTAAATGCAGGACCGTTTCCCCAAATAACAAGAAACGTACAGTTACAGTAAATGCAGGACCGTTTCCCCAAATAACAAGAAACGTACAGTTACAGTAAATGCAGGACCGTTTCCCCAAATAACAAGAAGCGTACAGTTACAGTAAATGCGGGACCGTTTCCCCAAATAACAAGAAGCGTACAGTTACAGTAAATGCAGGACCGTTTCCCCAAATAACAAGAAATGTACAGTTACAGTAAATGCAGGACCGTTTCCCCAAATAACAAGAAACGTACAGTTACAGTAAATGCAGGACCGTTTCCCCAAATAACAAGAAACGTACAGTTACAGTAAATGCAGGACCGTTTCCCCAAATAACAAGAAACGTACAGTTACAGTAAATGCAGGACCGTTTCCCCAATAACAAGAAGCGTACAGTTACAGTAAATGCAGGACCGTTTCCCCAAATAACAAGAAGCGTACAGTTACAGTAAATGCGGGACCGTTTCCCAAATAACAAGAAGCGTACAGTTACAGTAAATGCAGGACCGTTTCCCCAAATAACAAGAAGCGTACATTTACAGTAAATGCAGGACCGTTTCCCCTATAACAAGAAACGTACAGTTACAGTAAATGCAGGACCGTTTCCCCTATAACAAGAAGCGTACAGTTACAGTAAATGCGGGACCGTTTCCCCAAAAACAAGAAGCGTACAGTTACAGTAAATGCGGGACCGTTTCCCAAATAACAAGAAGCGTACAGTTACAGTAAATGCAGGACCATTTCCCCAAATAACAAGAAACGTACAGTTACAGTAAATGCGGGACCGTTTCCCAAATAACAAGAAGCGTACAGTTACAGTAAATGCGGGACCGTTTCCCCAATAACAAGAAGCGTACAGTTACAGTAAATGCAGGACCGTTTCCCCAAATAACAAGAAACGTACAGTTACAGTAAATGCAGGACCGTTTCCCCAAATAACAAGAACCGTACAGTTACAGTAAATGCAGGACCGTTTCCCCAAATAACAAGAAACGTACAGTTACAGTAAATGCAGGACCGTTTCCCAAATAACAAGAAATGTACAGTTACAGTAAATGCGGGACCGTTTCCCCAAATAACAAGAAGCGTACAGTTACAGTAAATGCAGGACCGTTTCCCCAAATAACAAGAAACGTACAGTTACAGTAAATGCAGGACCGTTTCCCCAATAACAAGAAGCGTACAGTTACAGTAAATGCAGGACCGTTTCCCCAAATAACAAGAAACGTACAGTTACAGTAAATGCAGGACCGTTTCCCAAATAACAAGAAACGTACAGTTACAGTAAATGCGGGACCGTTTCCCCAAATAACAAGAAGCGTACAGTTACAGTAAATGCGGGACCGTTTCCCCAAATAACAAGAAGCGTACAGTTACAGTAAATGCGGGACCGTTTCCCAAATAACAAGAAGCGTACAGTTACAGTAAATGCAGGACCGTTTCCCAAATAACAAGAAACGTACAGTTACAGTAAATGCAGGACCGTTTCCCCAAATAACAAGAAACGTACAGTTACAGTAAATGCAGGACCGTTTCCCCAATAACAAGAAGCGTACAGTTACAGTAAATGCGGCACGGTTTCCCCAAATAACAAGAAGCGTACAGTTACAGTAAATGCAGGACCGTTTCCCCAAATAACAAGAAGCGTACAGTTACAGTAAATGCGGGACCGTTTCCCCAAATAACAAGAAGCGTACAGTTACAGTAAATGCGGGACCGTTTCCCCAAATAACAAGAAGCATACAGTTACAGTAAATGCGGGACCGTTTCCCCAAATAACAAGAAACGTACAGTCACAGTAAATGCAGGACCGTTTCCCCAAATAACAAGAAGCGTACAGTTACAGTAAATGCGGGACCGTTTCCCCAAATAACAAGAAGCGTACAGTTACAGTAAATGCAGGACCGTTTCCCCAAATAACAAGAAATGTACAGTTACAGTAAATGCAGGACCGTTTCCCCAAATAACAAGAAACGTACAGTTACAGTAAATGCAGGACCGTTTCCCCAAATAACAAGAAACGTACAGTTACAGTAAATGCAGGACCGTTTCCCCAAATAACAAGAAACGTACAGTTACAGTAAATGCAGGACCGTTTCCCCAATAACAAGAAGCGTACAGTTACAGTAAATGCAGGACCGTTTCCCCAAATAACAAGAAGCGTACAGTTACAGTAAATGCGGGACCGTTTCCCAAATAACAAGAAGCGTACAGTTACAGTAAATGCAGGACCGTTTCCCCAAATAACAAGAAGCGTACATTTACAGTAAATGCAGGACCGTTTCCCCTATAACAAGAAACGTACAGTTACAGTAAATGCAGGACCGTTTCCCCTATAACAAGAAGCGTACAGTTACAGTAAATGCAGGACCGTTTCCCCAAATAACAAGAAGCGTACAGTTACAGTAAATGCGGGACCGTTTCCCAAATAACAAGAAGCGTACAGTTACAGTAAATGCAGGACCATTTCCCCAAATAACAAGAAGCGTACAGTTACAGTAAATGCGGGACCGTTTCCCAAATAACAAGAAGCGTACAGTTACAGTAAATGCGGGACCGTTTCCCCAATAACAAGAAGCGTACAGTTACAGTAAATGCAGGACCGTTTCCCCAAATAACAAGAAACGTACAGTTACAGTAAATGCAGGACCGTTTCCCCAAATAACAAGAAGCGTACAGTTACAGTAAATGCAGGACCGTTTCCCCAAATAACAAGAAACGTACAGTTACAGTAAATGCAGGACCGTTTCCCCAAATAACAAGAACCGTACAGTTACAGTAAATGCAGGACCGTTTCCCCAAATAACAAGAAACGTACAGTTACAGTAAATGCAGGACCGTTTCCCCAAATAACAAGAAACGTACAGTTACAGTAAATGCAGGACCGTTTCCCCAATAACAAGAAGCGTACAGTTACAGTAAATGCAGGACCGTTTCCCCAAATAACAAGAAACGTACAGTTACAGTAAATGCAGGACCGTTTCCCAAATAACAAGAAACGTACAGTTACAGTAAATGCGGGACCGTTTCCCCAAATAACAAGAAGCGTACAGTTACAGTAAATGCGGGACCGTTTCCCCAAATAACAAGAAGCGTACAGTTACAGTAAATGCGGCACCGTTTCCCCAAATAACAACAAGCGTACAGTTACAGTAAATGCAGGACCGTTTCCCCAAATAACAAGAAGCGTACAGTTACAGTAAATGCGGGACCGTTTCCCCAAATAACAAGAAACGTACAGTTACAGTAAATGCAGGACCGTTTCCCCAATAACAAGAAGCGTACAGTTACAGTAAATGCGGCACGGTTTCCCCAAATAACAAGAAGCGTACAGTTACAGTAAATGCAGGACCGTTTCCCCAAATAACAAGAAGCGTACAGTTACAGTAAATGCGGGACCGTTTCCCCAAATAACAAGAAGCGTACAGTTACAGTAAATGCGGGACCGTTTCCCCAAATAACAAGAAGCGTACAGTTACAGTAAATGCGGGACCGTTTCCCCAAATAACAAGAAACGTACAGTCACAGTAAATGCAGGACCGTTTCCCCAAATAACAAGAAGCGTACAGTTACAGTAAATGCGGGACCGTTTCCCCAAATAACAAGAAGCGTACAGTTACAGTAAATGCAGGACCGTTTCCCCAAATAACAAGAAGCGTACAGTTACAGTAAATGCAGGACCGTTTCCCCAAATAACAAGAAGCGTACAGTTACAGTAAATGCGGGACCGTTTCCCCAAATAACAAGAAGCGTACAGTTACAGTAAATGCAGGACCGTTTCCCCAAATAACAAGAAGCGTACAGTTACAGTAAATGCAGGACCGTTTCCCCAAATAACAAGAAGCGTACAGTTACAGTAAATGCAGGACCGTTTCCCCAAATAACAAGAAACGTACAGTTACAGTAAATGCGGGACCGTTTCCCCAAATAACAAGAAGCGTACAGTTACAGTAAATGCAGGACCGTTTCCCCAAATAACAAGAAATGTACAGTTACAGTAAATGCAGGACCGTTTCCCCAAATAACAAGAAACGTACAGTTACAGTAAATGCAGGACCGTTTCCCCAAATAACAAGAAACGTACAGTTACAGTAAATGCAGGACCGTTTCCCCAAATAACAAGAAACGTACAGTTACAGTAAATGCAGGACCGTTTCCCCAATAACAAGAAGCGTACAGTTACAGTAAATGCAGGACCGTTTCCCCAAATAACAAGAAGCGTACAGTTACAGTAAATGCGGGACCGTTTCCCAAATAACAAGAAGCGTACAGTTACAGTAAATGCAGGACCGTTTCCCCAAATAACAAGAAGCGTACATTTACAGTAAATGCAGGACCGTTTCCCCTATAACAAGAAACGTACAGTTACAGTAAATGCAGGACCGTTTCCCCTATAACAAGAAGCGTACAGTTACAGTAAATGCAGGACCGTTTCCCCAAATAACAAGAAGCGTACAGTTACAGTAAATGCGGGACCGTTTCCCAAATAACAAGAAGCGTACAGTTACAGTAAATGCAGGACCATTTCCCCAAATAACAAGAAGCGTACAGTTACAGTAAATGCAGGACCGTTTCCCCAAATAACAAGAAGCGTACAGTTACAGTAAATGCGGGACCGTTTCCCAAATAACAAGAAGCGTACAGTTACAGTAAATGCGGGACCGTTTCCCCAATAACAAGAAGCGTACAGTTACAGTAAATGCAGGACCGTTTCCCCAAATAACAAGAAGCGTACAGTTACAGTAAATGCGGGACCGTTTCCCAAATAACAAGAAGCGTACAGTTACAGTAAATGCAGGACCGTTTCCCCAAATAACAAGAAGCGTACATTTACAGTAAATGCAGGACCGTTTCCCCTATAACAAGAACCGTACAGTTACAGTAAATGCAGGACCGTTTCCCCAAATAACAAGAAACGTACAGTTACAGTAAATGCAGGACCGTTTCCCCAAATAACAAGAAACGTACAGTTACAGTAAATGCAGGACCGTTTCCCCAATAACAAGAAGCGTACAGTTACAGTAAATGCAGGACCGTTTCCCCAAATAACAAGAAACGTACAGTTACAGTAAATGCAGGACCGTTTCCCAAATAACAAGAAACGTACAGTTACAGTAAATGCGGGACCGTTTCCCCAAATAACAAGAAGCGTACAGTTACAGTAAATGCGGGACCGTTTCCCCAAATAACAAGAAGCGTACAGTTACAGTAAATGCGGCACCGTTTCCCCAAATAACAACAAGCGTACAGTTACAGTAAATGCAGGACCGTTTCCCCAAATAACAAGAAGCGTACAGTTACAGTAAATGCGGGACCGTTTCCCCAAATAACAAGAAACGTACAGTTACAGTAAATGCAGGACCGTTTCCCCAATAACAAGAAGCGTACAGTTACAGTAAATGCGGCACGGTTTCCCCAAATAACAAGAAGCGTACAGTTACAGTAAATGCAGGACCGTTTCCCCAAATAACAAGAAGCGTACAGTTACAGTAAATGCGGGACCGTTTCCCCAAATAACAAGAAGCGTACAGTTACAGTAAATGCGGGACCGTTTCCCCAAATAACAAGAAGCGTACAGTTACAGTAAATGCGGGACCGTTTCCCCAAATAACAAGAAACGTACAGTCACAGTAAATGCAGGACCGTTTCCCAAATAACAAGAAACGTACAGTTACAGTAAATGCAGGACCGTTTCCCCAAATAACAAGAAACGTACAGTTACAGTAAATGCGGGACCGTTTCCCCAAATAACAAGAAGCGTACAGTTACAGTAAATGCAGGACCGTTTCCCCAAATAACAAGAAGCGTACAGTTACAGTAAATGCAGGACCGTTTCCCCAAATAACAAGAAGCGTACAGTTACAGTAAATACGGGACCGTTTCCCAAATAACAAGACACGTACAGTTACAGTAAATGCGGGACCGTTTCCCAAATAACAAGACACGTACAGTTACAGTAAATGCGGGACCGTTTCCCAAATAACAAGAAACGTACAGTTACAGTAAATGCGGGACCGTTTCCCAAATAACAAGAAACGTACAGTTACAGTAAATGCAGGACCGTTTCCCCAAATAACAAGAAACGTACAGTTACAGTAAATGCTGGACCGTTTCCCCAAATAACAAGAAGCGTACAGTTACAGTAAATGCAGGACCGTTTCCCCAAATAACAAGAAGCGTACAGTTACAGTAAATGCAGGACCGTTTCCCAAATAACAAGACACGTACAGTTACAGTAAATGCAGCACCGTTTCCCCAAATAACAAGAAACGTACAGTTACAGTAAATGCAGGACCGTTTCCCCAAATAACAAGAAGCGTACAGTTACAGTAAATGCGGGACCGTTTCCCAAATAACAAGACACGTACAGTTACAGTAAATGCGGGACCGTTTCCCAAATAACAAGAAGCGTACAGTTACAGTAAATGCGGGACCGTTTCCCAAATAACAAGACACGTACAGTTACAGTAAATGCGGGACCGTTTCCCAAATAACAAGAAACGTACAGTTACAGTAAATGCGGGACCGTTTCCCAAATAACAAGAAACGTACAGTTACAGTAAATGCAGGACCGTTTCCCCAAATAACAAGAAACGTACAGTTACAGTAAATGCGGGACCGTTTCCCCAAATAACAAGAAGCGTACAGTTACAGTAAATGCAGGACCGTTTCCCCAAATAACAAGAAGCGTACAGTTACAGTAAATGCAGGACCGTTTCCCAAATAACAAGACACGTACAGTTACAGTAAATGCAGCACCGTTTCCCCAAATAACAAGAAACGTACAGTTACAGTAAATGCGGGACCGTTTCCCCAAATAACAAGAAGCGTACAGTTACAGTAAATGCAGGACCGTTTCCCCAAATAACAAGAAACGTACAGTTACAGTAAATGCGGGACCGTTTCCCCAAATAACAAGAAACGTACAGTTACAGTAAATGCGGGACCGTTTCCCCAAATAACAAGAAACGTACAGTTACAGTAAATGCAGGACCGTTTCCCCAAATAACAAGAAACGTACAGTTACAGTAAATGCAGGACCGTTTCCCCAAATAACAAGAAACGTACAGTTACAGTAAATGCAGGACCGTTTCCCCAAATAACAAGAAACGTACAGTTACAGTAAATGCAGGACCGTTTCCCCAAATAACAAGAAACGTACAGTTACAGTAAATGCAGGACCGTTTCCCCAATAACAAGAAGCGTACAGTTACAGTAAATGCGGGACCGTTTCCCGAAATAACAAGAAGCGTACTGTTACAGTAAATGCAGGACCGTTTCCCCAAATAACAAGAAACGTACAGTTACAGTAAATGCGGGACCGTTTCCCCAAATAACAAGAAGCGTACAGTTACAGTAAATGCGGGACCGTTTCCCCAAATAACAAGAAGCGTACAGTTACAGTAAATGCGGGACCGTTTCCCAAATAACAAGACACGTACAGTTACAGTAAATGCGGGACCGTTTCCCAAATAACAAGAAGCGTACAGTTACAGTAAATGCGGGACCGTTTCCCAAATAACAAGACACGTACAGTTACAGTAAATGCGGGACCGTTTCCCAAATAACAAGAAACGTACAGTTACAGTAAATGCGGGACCGTTTCCCAAATAACAAGAAACGTACAGTTACAGTAAATGCAGGACCGTTTCCCCAAATAACAAGAAACGTACAGTTACAGTAAATGCGGGACCGTTTCCCCAAATAACAAGAAGCGTACAGTTACAGTAAATGCGGGACCGTTTCCCCAAATAACAAGAAGCGTACAGTTACAGTAAATGCGGGACCGTTTCCCCAAATAACAAGAAGCGTACAGTTACAGTAAATGCGGCACCGTTTCCCCAAATAACAACAAGCGTACAGTTACAGTAAATGCAGGACCGTTTCCCCAAATAACAAGAAGCGTACAGTTACAGTAAATGCGGGACCGTTTCCCCAAATAACAAGAAGCGTACAGTTACAGTAAATGCGGGACCGTTTCCCCAATAACAAGAAGCGTACAGTTACAGTAAATGCAGGACCGTTTCCCCAAATAACAAGAAACGTACAGTTACAGTAAATGCAGGACCGTTTCCCCAAATAACAAGAACCGTACAGTTACAGTAAATGCAGGACCGTTTCCCCAAATAACAAGAAACGTACAGTTACAGTAAATGCAGGACCGTTTCCCCAAATAACAAGAAACGTACAGTTACAGTAAATGCAGGACCGTTTCCCCAATAACAAGAAGCGTACAGTTACAGTAAATGCAGGACCGTTTCCCCAAATAACAAGAAACGTACAGTTACAGTAAATGCAGGACCGTTTCCCAAATAACAAGAAACGTACAGTTACAGTAAATGCGGGACCGTTTCCCCAAATAACAAGAAACGTACAGTTACAGTAAATGCGGGACCGTTTCCCCAAATAACAAGAAGCGTACAGTTACAGTAAATGCGGGACCGTTTCCCCAAATAACAAGAAGCGTACAGTTACAGTAAATGCGGCACCGTTTCCCCAAATAACAACAAGCGTACAGTTACAGTAAATGCAGGACCGTTTCCCCAAATAACAAGAAGCGTACAGTTACAGTAAATGCGGGACCGTTTCCCCAAATAACAAGAAACGTACAGTTACAGTAAATGCAGGACCGTTTCCCCAATAACAAGAAGCGTACAGTTACAGTAAATGCGGCACGGTTTCCCCAAATAACAAGAAGCGTACAGTTACAGTAAATGCAGGACCGTTTCCCCAAATAACAAGAAGCGTACAGTTACAGTAAATGCGGGACCGTTTCCCCAAATAACAAGAAGCGTACAGTTACAGTAAATGCGGGACCGTTTCCCCAAATAACAAGAAGCGTACAGTTACAGTAAATGCGGGACCGTTTCCCCAAATAACAAGAAACGTACAGTCACAGTAAATGCAGGACCGTTTCCCCAAATAACAAGAAGCGTACAGTTACAGTAAATGCGGGACCGTTTCCCCAAATAACAAGAAGCGTACAGTTACAGTAAATGCAGGACCGTTTCCCCAAATAACAAGAAATGTACAGTTACAGTAAATGCAGGACCGTTTCCCCAAATAACAAGAAACGTACAGTTACAGTAAATGCAGGACCGTTTCCCCAAATAACAAGAAACGTACAGTTACAGTAAATGCAGGACCGTTTCCCCAAATAACAAGAAACGTACAGTTACAGTAAATGCAGGACCGTTTCCCCAATAACAAGAAGCGTACAGTTACAGTAAATGCAGGACCGTTTCCCCAAATAACAAGAAGCGTACAGTTACAGTAAATGCGGGACCGTTTCCCAAATAACAAGAAGCGTACAGTTACAGTAAATGCAGGACCGTTTCCCCAAATAACAAGAAGCGTACATTTACAGTAAATGCAGGACCGTTTCCCCTATAACAAGAAACGTACAGTTACAGTAAATGCAGGACCGTTTCCCCAAATAACAAGAAGCGTACAGTTACAGTAAATGCGGGACCGTTTCCCCTATAACAAGAAGCGTACAGTTACAGTAAATGCAGGACCGTTTCCCCAAATAACAAGAAGCGTACAGTTACAGTAAATGCAGGACCGTTTCCCCAAATAACAAGAAACGTACAGTTACAGTAAATGCGGGACCGTTTCCCAAATAACAAGAAGCGTACAGTTACAGTAAATGCAGGACCATTTCCCCAAATAACAAGAAGCGTACAGTTACAGTAAATGCAGGACCGTTTCCCCAAATAACAAGAAGCGTACAGTTACAGTAAATGCGGGACCGTTTCCCAAATAACAAGAAGCGTACAGTTACAGTAAATGCGGGACCGTTTCCCCAATAACAAGAAGCGTACAGTTACAGTAAATGCAGGACCGTTTCCCCAAATAACAAGAAGCGTACAGTTACAGTAAATGCGGGACCGTTTCCCAAATAACAAGAAGCGTACAGTTACAGTAAATGCAGGACCGTTTCCCCAAATAACAAGAAGCGTACATTTACAGTAAATGCAGGACCGTTTCCCCTATAACAAGAACCGTACAGTTACAGTAAATGCAGGACCGTTTCCCCAAATAACAAGAAACGTACAGTTACAGTAAATGCAGGACCGTTTCCCCAAATAACAAGAAACGTACAGTTACAGTAAATGCAGGACCGTTTCCCCAATAACAAGAAGCGTACAGTTACAGTAAATGCAGGACCGTTTCCCCAAATAACAAGAAACGTACAGTTACAGTAAATGCAGGACCGTTTCCCAAATAACAAGAAACGTACAGTTACAGTAAATGCGGGACCGTTTCCCCAAATAACAAGAAGCGTACAGTTACAGTAAATGCAGGACCGTTTCCCCAAATAACAAGAAGCGTACAGTTACAGTAAATGCGGCACCGTTTCCCCAAATAACAACAAGCGTACAGTTACAGTAAATGCAGGACCGTTTCCCAAATAACAAGAAACGTACAGTTACAGTAAATGCGGGACCGTTTCCCCAAATAACAAGAAGCGTACAGTTACAGTAAATGCGGCACCGTTTCCCCAAATAACAACAAGCGTACAGTTACAGTAAATGCAGGACCGTTTCCCAAATAACAAGAAGCGTACAGTTACAGTAAATGCGGGACCGTTTCCCCAAATAACAAGAAACGTACAGTTACAGTAAATGCAGGACCGTTTCCCCAATAACAAGAAGCGTACAGTTACAGTAAATGCGGCACGGTTTCCCCAAATAACAAGAAGCGTACAGTTACAGTAAATGCAGGACCGTTTCCCCAAATAACAAGAAGCGTACAGTTACAGTAAATGCGGGACCGTTTCCCCAAATAACAAGAAGCGTACAGTTACAGTAAATGCGGGACCGTTTCCCCAAATAACAAGAAGCGTACAGTTACAGTAAATGCGGGACCGTTTCCCCAAATAACAAGAAACGTACAGTCACAGTAAATGCAGGACCGTTTCCCAAATAACAAGAAACGTACAGTTACAGTAAATGCAGGACCGTTTCCCCAAATAACAAGAAGCGTACAGTTACAGTAAATGCAGGACCGTTTCCCCAAATAACAAGAAGCGTACAGTTACAGTAAATGCGGGACCGTTTCCCAAATAACAAGACACGTACAGTTACAGTAAATGCGGGACCGTTTCCCAAATAACAAGACACGTACAGTTACAGTAAATGCGGGACCGTTTCCCAAATAACAAGAAACGTACAGTTACAGTAAATGCGGGACCGTTTCCCAAATAACAAGACACGTACAGTTACAGTAAATGCGGGACCGTTTCCCAAATAACAAGAAGCGTACAGTTACAGTAAATGCGGGACCGTTTCCCAAATAACAAGACACGTACAGTTACAGTAAATGCGGGACCGTTTCCCAAATAACAAGAAACGTACAGTTACAGTAAATGCGGGACCGTTTCCCAAATAACAAGAAACGTACAGTTACAGTAAATGCAGGACCGTTTCCCCAAATAACAAGAAACGTACAGTTACAGTAAATGCGGGACCGTTTCCCCAAATAACAAGAAGCGTACAGTTACAGTAAATGCAGGACCGTTTCCCCAAATAACAAGAAGCGTACAGTTACAGTAAATGCAGGACCGTTTCCCAAATAACAAGACACGTACAGTTACAGTAAATGCAGCACCGTTTCCCCAAATAACAAGAAACGTACAGTTACAGTAAATGCGGGACCGTTTCCCCAAATAACAAGAAGCGTACAGTTACAGTAAATGCAGGACCGTTTCCCCAAATAACAAGAAACGTACAGTTACAGTAAATGCGGGACCGTTTCCCCAAATAACAAGAAACGTACAGTTACAGTAAATGCGGGACCGTTTCCCCAAATAACAAGAAACGTACAGTTACAGTAAATGCAGGACCGTTTCCCCAAATAACAAGAAACGTACAGTTACAGTAAATGCAGGACCGTTTCCCCAAATAACAAGAAACGTACAGTTACAGTAAATGCAGGACCGTTTCCCCAAATAACAAGAAACGTACAGTTACAGTAAATGCAGGACCGTTTCCCCAAATAACAAGAAACGTACAGTTACAGTAAATGCAGGACCGTTTCCCCAATAACAAGAAGCGTACAGTTACAGTAAATGCGGGACCGTTTCCCGAAATAACAAGAAGCGTACAGTTACAGTAAATGCAGGACCGTTTCCCCAAATAACAAGAAACGTACAGTTACAGTAAATGCGGGACCGTTTCCCCAAATAACAAGAAGCGTACAGTTACAGTAAATGCGGGACCGTTTCCCCAAATAACAAGAAGCGTACAGTTACAGTAAATGCGGGACCGTTTCCCCAAATAACAAGAAACGTACAGTTACAGTAAATGCAGGACCGTTTCCCCAAATAACAAGAAACGTACAGTTACAGTAAATGCAGGACCGTTTCCCCAAATAACAAGAAACGTACAGTTACAGTAAATGCAGGACCGTTTCCCCAAATAACAAGAAACGTACAGTTACAGTAAATGCAGGACCGTTTCCCCAATAACAAGAAGCGTACAGTTACAGTAAATGCAGGACCGTTTCCCCAATAACAAGAAGCGTACAGTTACAGTAAATGCAGGACCGTTTCCCCAAATAACAAGAAGCGTACAGTTACAGTAAGTGCGGGACCGTTTCCCAAATAACAAGAAGCGTACAGTTACAGTAAATGCAGGACCGTTTCCCCAAATAACAAGAAGCGTACATTTACAGTAAATGCAGGACCGTTTCCCCAAATAACAAGAAACGTACAGTTACAGTAAATGCGGGACCGTTTCCCAAATAACAAGAAGCGTACAGTTACAGTAAATGCAGGACCGTTTCCCCAAATAACAAGAAGCGTACAGTTACAGTAAATGCAGGACCGTTTCCCCAAATAACAAGAAACGTACAGTTACAGTAAATGCAGGACCGTTTCCCCAAATAACAAGAAGCGTACAGTTACAGTAAGTGCGGGACCGTTTCCCAAATAACAAGAAGCGTACAGTTACAGTAAATGCAGGACCGTTTCCCCAAATAACAAGAAGCGTACATTTACAGTAAATGCAGGACCGTTTCCCCAAATAACAAGAAACGTACAGTTACAGTAAATGCAGGACCGTTTCCCCAATAACAAGAAGCGTACAGTTACAGTAAATGCAGGACCGTTTCCCCAAATAACAAGAAGCGTACAGTTACAGTAAATGCAGGACCGTTTCCCCAAATAACAAGAAACGTACAGTTACAGTAAATGCAGGACCGTTTCCCCAAATAACAAGAAGCGTACAGTTACAGTAAATGCAGGACCGTTTCCCCAAATAACAAGAAGCGTACAGTTACAGTAAATGCAGGACCGTTTCCCCAAATAACAAGAAGCGTACAGTTACAGTAAATGCGGGACCGTTTCCCCAAATAACAAGAAGCGTACAGTTACAGTAAATGCGGGACCGTTTCCCAAATAACAAGAAGCGTACAGTTACAGTAAATGCAGGACCGTTTCCCCAATAACAAGAAGCGTACAGTTACAGTAAATGCAGGACCGTTTCCCCAAATAACAAGAAACGTACAGTTACAGTAAATGCAGGACCGTTTCCCCAAATAACAAGAAACGTACAGTTACAGTAAATGCGGGACCGTTTCCCCAAATAACAAGAAACGTTCAGTTACAGTAAATGCAGGACCGTTTCCCCAAATAACAAGAAACGTACAGTTACAGTAAATGCAGGACCGTTTCCCCAAATAACAAGAAACGTACAGTTACAGTAAATGCAGGACCGTTTCCCCAAATAACAAGAAACGTACAGTTACAGTAAATGCAGGACCGTTTCCCCAAATAACAAGAAACGTACAGTTACAGTAAATGCAGGACCGTTTCCCCAAATAACAAGAAACGTACAGTTACAGTAAATGCAGGACCGTTTCCCCAAATAACAAGAAACGTACAGTTACAGTAAATGCAGGACCGTTTCCCCAATAACAAGAAGCGTACAGTTACAGTAAATGCAGGACCGTTTCCCCAAATAACAAGAAACGTACAGTTACAGTAAATGCAGGACCGTTTCCCAAATAACAAGAAACGTACAGTTACAGTAAATGCGGGACCGTTTCCCCAAATAACAAGAAGCGTACAGTTACAGTAAATGCGGGACCGTTTCCCCAAATAACAAGAAGCGTACAGTTACAGTAAATGCGGCACCGTTTCCCCAAATAACAAGAAGCGTACAGTTACAGTAAATGCAGGACCGTTTCCCCAAATAACAAGAAGCGTACAGTTACAGTAAATGCGGGACCGTTTCCCCAAATAACAAGAAACGTACAGTTACAGTAAATGCGGGACCGTTTCCCCAAATAACAAGAAGCGTACAGTTACAGTAAATGCGGGACCGTTTCCCAAATAACAAGACACGTACAGTTACAGTAAATGCGGGACCGTTTCCCCAAATAACAAGAAACGTACAGTTACAGTAAATGCGGGACCGTTTCCCCAAATAACAAGAAGCGTACAGTTACAGTAAATGCAGGACCGTTTCCCCAAATAACAAGAAGCGTACAGTTACAGTAAATGCAGGACCGTTTCCCCAAATAACAAGAAGCGTACAGTTACAGTAAATGCGGGACCGTTTCCCCAAATAACAAGAAGCGTACAGTTACAGTAAATGCGGTACCGTTTCCCCAAATAACAAGAAACGTACAGTTACAGTAAATGCGGGACCGTTTCCCCAAATATCAAGATGCGTACAGTTACAGTAAATGCGGGACCGTTTCCCAAATAACAAGACACGTACAGTTACAGTAAATGCGGGATCGTTTCCCAAAAAACAAGAAACGTACAGTTACAGTAAATGCAGGACCGTTTCCCCAAATAACAAGAAACGTACAGTTACAGTAAATGCGGGACCGTTTCCCCAAATAACAAGAAGCGTACAGTTACAGTAAATGCAGGACCGTTTCCCCAAATAACAAGAAGCGTACAGTTACAGTAAATGCAGGACCGTTTCCCAAATAACAAGACACGTACAGTTACAGTAAATGCAGGACCGTTTCCCCAAATAACAAGAAGCGTACAGTTACAGTAAATGCGGGACCGTTTCCCAAATAACAAGAAACGTACAGTTACAGTAAATGCAGGACCATTCCCCCAAATAACAAGAAGCGTACAGTTACAGTAAATGCAGGACCGTTTCCCCAAATAACAAGAAACGTACAGTTACAGTAAATGCAGGACCGTTTCCCCAAATAACAAGAAACGTACAGTTACAGTAAATGCAGGACCGTTTCCCAAATAACAAGAAACGTACAGTTACAGTAAATGCAGGACCGTTTCCCCAAATAACAAGAAGCGTACAGTTACAGTAAATGCGGGACCGTTTCCCCAAATAACAAGAAGCGTACAGTTACAGTAAATGCAGGACCGTTTCCCCAATAACAAGAAGCGTACAGTTACAGTAAATGCAGGACCGTTTCCCCAAATAACAAGAAACGTACAGTTACAGTAAATGCGGCACCGTTTCCCCAAATAACAAGAAGCGTACAGTTACAGTAAATGCAGGACCGTTTCCCCAAATAACAAGAAGCGTACAGTTACAGTAAATGCAGGACCGTTTCCCCAAATAACAAGAAACGTACAGTTACAGTAAATGCGGGACCGTTTCCCCAAATAACAAGAAGCGTACAGTTACAGTAAATGCAGGACCGTTTCCCCAAATAACAAGAAACGTACAGTTACAGTAAATGCGGGACCGTTTCCCCAAATAACAAGAAACGTACAGTTACAGTAAATGCGGGACCGTTTCCCCAAATAACAAGAAGCGTACAGTTACAGTAAATGCAGGACCGTTTCCCAAATAACAAGACACGTACAGTTACAGTAAATGCAGGACCGTTTCCCCAAATAACAAGAAGCGTACAGTTACTGTAAATGCAGGACCGTTTCCCCAAATAACAAGAAGCGTACAGTTACAGTAAATGCGGGACCGTTTCCCCAAATAACAAGAAACGTACAGTTACAGTAAATGCGGGACCGTTTCCCCAAATAACAAGAAGCGTACAGTTACAGTAAATGCAGGACCGTTTCCCCAAATAACAAGAAGCGTACAGTTACAGTAAATGCGGGACCGTTTCCCCAAATAACAAGAAGCGTACAGTTACAGTAAATGCGGGACCGTTTCCCCAAATAACAAGAAACGTACAGTTACAGTAAATGCGGGACCGTTTCCCCAAATAACAAGAAGCGTACAGTAACAGTAAATGCAGGACCGTTTCCCCAATAACAAGAAGCGTACAGTTACAGTAAATGCGGGACCGTTTCCCAAATAACAAGACACGTACAGTTACAGTAAATGCGGGACCGTTTCCCAAATAACAAGACACGTACAGTTACAGTAAATGCGGGACCGTTTCCCAAATAACAAGAAACGTACAGTTACAGTAAATGCGGGACCGTTTCCCAAATAACAAGACACGTACAGTTACAGTAAATGCGGGATCGTTTCCCAAAAAACAAGAAACGTACAGTTACAGTAAATGCAGGACCGTTTCCCCAAATAACAAGAAACGTACAGTTACAGTAAATGCGGGACCGTTTCCCCAAATAACAAGAAGCGTACAGTTACAGTAAATGCAGGACCGTTTCCCCAAATAACAAGAAGCGTACAGTTACAGTAAATGCAGGACCGTTTCCCAAATAACAAGACACGTACAGTTACAGTAAATGCAGGACCGTTTCCCCAAATAACAAGAAGCGTACAGTTACAGTAAATGCGGGACCGTTTCCCAAATAACAAGAAACGTACAGTTACAGTAAATGCAGGACCATTCCCCCAAATAACAAGAAGCGTACAGTTACAGTAAATGCAGGACCGTTTCCCCAAATAACAAGAAACGTACAGTTACAGTAAATGCAGGACCGTTTCCCCAAATAACAAGAAACGTACAGTTACAGTAAATGCAGGACCGTTTCCCAAATAACAAGAAACGTACAGTTACAGTAAATGCAGGACCGTTTCCCCAAATAACAAGAAGCGTACAGTTACAGTAAATGCAGGACCGTTTCCCAAATAACAAGAAACGTACAGTTACAGTAAATGCGGGACCGTTTCCCCAAATAACAAGAAGCGCACAGTTACAGTAAATGCAGGACCGTTTCCCAAATAACAAGAAGCGTACAGTTACAGTAAATGCAGGACCGTTTCCCCAAATAACAAGAAACGTACAGTTACAGTAAATGCGGGACCGTTTCCCCAAATAACAAGAAGCGTACAGTTACAGTAAATGCGGGACCGTTTCCCCAAATAACAAGAAGCGTACAGTTACAGTAAATGCGGGACCGTTTCCCCAAATAACAAGAAACGTACAGTTACAGTAAATGCGGGACCGTTTCCCCAAATAACAAGAAGCGTACAGTTACAGTAAATGCGGGACCGTTTCCCCAAATAACAAGAAACGTACAGTCACAGTAAATGCAGGACCGTTTCCCAAATAACAAGAAACGTACAGTTACAGTAAATGCAGGACCGTTTCCCCAAATAACAAGAAACGTACAGTTACAGTAAATGCAGGACCGTTTCCCCAAATAACAAGAAACGTACAGTTACAGTAAATGCGGGACCGTTTCCCCAAATAACAAGAAACGTACAGTTACAGTAAATGCGGGACCGTTTCCACAAATAACAAGAAGCGTACAGTTACAGTAAATGCGGGACCGTTTCCCCAAATAACAAGAAACGTACAGTTACAGTAAATGCGGGACCGTTTCCCCAAATAACAAGAAGCGTACAGTTACAGTAAATGCGGGACCGTTTCCCAAATAACAAGACGCGTACAGTTACAGTAAATGCGGGACCGTTTCCACAAATAACAAGAAGCGTACAGTTACAGTAAATGCAGGACCGTTTCCCCAAATAACAAGAAACGTACAGTTACAGTAAATGCGGGACCGTTTCCCCAAATAACAAGAAACGTACAGTTACAGTAAATGCGGGACCGTTTCCCCAAATAACAAGAAACGTACAGTTACAGTAAATGCAGGACCGTTTCCCCAAATAACAAGAAACGTACAGTTACAGTAAATGCAGGACCGTTTCCCCAAATAACAAGAAACGTACAGTTACAGTAAATGCAGGACCGTTTCCCCAAATAACAAGAAACGTACAGTTACAGTAAATGCAGGACCGTTTCCCCAAATAACAAGAAACGTACAGTTACAGTAAATGCAGGACCGTTTCCCCAATAACAAGAAGCGTACAGTTACAGTAAATGCGGGACCGTTTCCCGAAATAACAAGAAGCGTACAGTTACAGTAAATGCAGGACCGTTTCCCCAAATAACAAGAAACGTACAGTTACAGTAAATGCGGGACCGTTTCCCCAAATAACAAGAAGCGTACAGTTACAGTAAATGCGGGACCGTTTCCCCAAATAACAAGAAGCGTACAGTTACAGTAAATGCGGGACCGTTTCCCCAAATAACAAGAAACGTACAGTTACAGTAAATGCAGGACCGTTTCCCCAAATAACAAGAAACGTACAGTTACAGTAAATGCAGGACCGTTTCCCCAAATAACAAGAAACGTACAGTTACAGTAAATGCAGGACCGTTTCCCCAAATAACAAGAAACGTACAGTTACAGTAAATGCAGGACCGTTTCCCCAATAACAAGAAGCGTACAGTTACAGTAAATGCAGGACCGTTTCCCCAATAACAAGAAGCGTACAGTTACAGTAAATGCAGGACCGTTTCCCCAAATAACAAGAAGCGTACAGTTACAGTAAATGCGGGACCGTTTCCCAAATAACAAGAAGCGTACAGTTACAGTAAATGCAGGCCCGTTTCCCCAAATAACAAGCGTACATTTACAGTAAATGCAGGACCGTTTCCCCAAATAACAAGAAACGTACAGTTACAGTAAATGCAGGACCGTTTCCCCAATAACAAGAAGCGTACAGTTACAGTAAATGCAGGACCGTTTCCCCAAATAACAAGAAGCGTACAGTTACAGTAAATGCAGGACCGTTTCCCAAATAACAAGACACGTACAGTTACAGTAAATGCAGGACCGTTTCCCCAAATAACAAGAAGCGTACAGTTACTGTAAATGCAGGACCGTTTCCCCAAATAACAAGAAGCGTACAGTTACAGTAAATGCGGGACCGTTTCCCCAAATAACAAGAAACGTACAGTTACAGTAAATGCGGGACCGTTTCCCCAAATAACAAGAAGCGTACAGTTACAGTAAATGCAGGACCGTTTCCCCAAATAACAAGAAGCGTACAGTTACAGTAAATGCGGGACCGTTTCCCCAAATAACAAGAAGCGTACAGTTACAGTAAATGCGGGACCGTTTCCCCAAATAACAAGAAACGTACAGTTACAGTAAATGCGGGACCGTTTCCCCAAATAACAAGAAGCGTACAGTAACAGTAAATGCAGGACCGTTTCCCCAATAACAAGAAGCGTACAGTTACAGTAAATGCGGGACCGTTTCCCAAATAACAAGACACGTACAGTTACAGTAAATGCGGGACCGTTTCCCAAATAACAAGACACGTACAGTTACAGTAAATGCGGGACCGTTTCCCAAATAACAAGAAACGTACAGTTACAGTAAATGCGGGACCGTTTCCCAAATAACAAGACACGTACAGTTACAGTAAATGCGGGATCGTTTCCCAAAAAACAAGAAACGTACAGTTACAGTAAATGCAGGACCGTTTCCCCAAATAACAAGAAACGTACAGTTACAGTAAATGCGGGACCGTTTCCCCAAATAACAAGAAGCGTACAGTTACAGTAAATGCAGGACCGTTTCCCCAAATAACAAGAAGCGTACAGTTACAGTAAATGCAGGACCGTTTCCCAAATAACAAGACACGTACAGTTACAGTAAATGCAGGACCGTTTCCCCAAATAACAAGAAGCGTACAGTTACAGTAAATGCGGGACCGTTTCCCAAATAACAAGAAACGTACAGTTACAGTAAATGCAGGACCATTCCCCCAAATAACAAGAAGCGTACAGTTACAGTAAATGCAGGACCGTTTCCCCAAATAACAAGAAACGTACAGTTACAGTAAATGCAGGACCGTTTCCCCAAATAACAAGAAACGTACAGTTACAGTAAATGCAGGACCGTTTCCCAAATAACAAGAAACGTACAGTTACAGTAAATGCAGGACCGTTTCCCCAAATAACAAGAAGCGTACAGTTACAGTAAATGCAGGACCGTTTCCCAAATAACAAGAAACGTACAGTTACAGTAAATGCGGGACCGTTTCCCCAAATAACAAGAAGCGCACAGTTACAGTAAATGCAGGACCGTTTCCCAAATAACAAGAAGCGTACAGTTACAGTAAATGCAGGACCGTTTCCCCAAATAACAAGAAACGTACAGTTACAGTAAATGCGGGACCGTTTCCCCAAATAACAAGAAGCGTACAGTTACAGTAAATGCGGGACCGTTTCCCCAAATAACAAGAAGCGTACAGTTACAGTAAATGCGGGACCGTTTCCCCAAATAACAAGAAACGTACAGTTACAGTAAATGCGGGACCGTTTCCCCAAATAACAAGAAGCGTACAGTTACAGTAAATGCGGGACCGTTTCCCCAAATAACAAGAAACGTACAGTCACAGTAAATGCAGGACCGTTTCCCAAATAACAAGAAACGTACAGTTACAGTAAATGCAGGACCGTTTCCCCAAATAACAAGAAACGTACAGTTACAGTAAATGCAGGACCGTTTCCCCAAATAACAAGAAACGTACAGTTACAGTAAATGCGGGACCGTTTCCCCAAATAACAAGAAACGTACAGTTACAGTAAATGCGGGACCGTTTCCACAAATAACAAGAAGCGTACAGTTACAGTAAATGCGGGACCGTTTCCCCAAATAACAAGAAACGTACAGTTACAGTAAATGCGGGACCGTTTCCCCAAATAACAAGAAGCGTACAGTTACAGTAAATGCGGGACCGTTTCCCAAATAACAAGACGCGTACAGTTACAGTAAATGCGGGACCGTTTCCACAAATAACAAGAAGCGTACAGTTACAGTAAATGCAGGACCGTTTCCCCAAATAACAAGAAACGTACAGTTACAGTAAATGCAGGACCGTTTCCCCAAATAACAAGAAACGTACAGTTACAGTAAATGCGGGACCGTTTCCCCAAATAACAAGAAACGTACAGTTACAGTAAATGCAGGACCGTTTCCCCAAATAACAAGAAACGTACAGTTACAGTAAATGCAGGACCGTTTCCCCAAATAACAAGAAACGTACAGTTACAGTAAATGCAGGACCGTTTCCCCAAATAACAAGAAACGTACAGTTACAGTAAATGCAGGACCGTTTCCCCAAATAACAAGAAACGTACAGTTACAGTAAATGCAGGACCGTTTCCCCAATAACAAGAAGCGTACAGTTACAGTAAATGCGGGACCGTTTCCCGAAATAACAAGAAGCGTACAGTTACAGTAAATGCAGGACCGTTTCCCCAAATAACAAGAAACGTACAGTTACAGTAAATGCGGGACCGTTTCCCCAAATAACAAGAAGCGTACAGTTACAGTAAATGCGGGACCGTTTCCCCAAATAACAAGAAGCGTACAGTTACAGTAAATGCGGGACCGTTTCCCCAAATAACAAGAAACGTACAGTTACAGTAAATGCAGGACCGTTTCCCCAAATAACAAGAAACGTACAGTTACAGTAAATGCAGGACCGTTTCCCCAAATAACAAGAAACGTACAGTTACAGTAAATGCAGGACCGTTTCCCCAAATAACAAGAAACGTACAGTTACAGTAAATGCAGGACCGTTTCCCCAATAACAAGAAGCGTACAGTTACAGTAAATGCAGGACCGTTTCCCCAATAACAAGAAGCGTACAGTTACAGTAAATGCAGGACCGTTTCCCCAAATAACAAGAAGCGTACAGTTACAGTAAATGCGGGACCGTTTCCCAAATAACAAGAAGCGTACAGTTACAGTAAATGCAGGCCCGTTTCCCCAAATAACAAGCGTACATTTACAGTAAATGCAGGACCGTTTCCCCAAATAACAAGAAACGTACAGTTACAGTAAATGCAGGACCGTTTCCCCAATAACAAGAAGCGTACAGTTACAGTAAATGCAGGACCGTTTCCCCAAATAACAAGAAGCGTACAGTTACAGTAAATGCAGGACCGTTTCCCCAAATAACAAGAAACGTACAGTTACAGTAAATGCAGGACCGTTTCCCCAAATAACAAGAAGCGTACAGTTACAGTAAATGCAGGACCGTTTCCCCAAATAACAAGAAGCGTACAGTTACAGTAAATGCAGGACCGTTTCCCCAAATAACAAGAAGCGTACAGTTACAGTAAATGCGGGACCGTTTCCCCAAATAACAAGAAGCGTACAGTTACAGTAAATGCGGGACCGTTTCCCAAATAACAAGAAGCGTACAGTTACAGTAAATGCAGGACCGTTTCCCCAATAACAAGAAGCGTACAGTTACAGTAAATGCAGGACCGTTTCCCCAAATAACAAGAAACGTACAGTTACAGTAAATGCGGGACCGTTTCCCCAAATAACAAGAAACGTTCAGTTACAGTAAATGCAGGACCGTTTCCCCAAATAACAAGAAACGTACAGTTACAGTAAATGCAGGACCGTTTCCCCAAATAACAAGAAACGTACAGTTACAGTAAATGCAGGACCGTTTCCCCAAATAACAAGAAACGTACAGTTACAGTAAATGCAGGACCGTTTCCCCAAATAACAAGAAACGTACAGTTACAGTAAATGCAGGACCGTTTCCCCAAATAACAAGAAACGTACAGTTACAGTAAATGCAGGACCGTTTCCCCAAATAACAAGAAACGTACAGTTACAGTAAATGCAGGACCGTTTCCCCAATAACAAGAAGCGTACAGTTACAGTAAATGCAGGACCGTTTCCCCAAATAACAAGAAACGTACAGTTACAGTAAATGCAGGACCGTTTCCCAAATAACAAGAAACGTACAGTTACAGTAAATGCGGGACCGTTTCCCCAAATAACAAGAAGCGTACAGTTACAGTAAATGCGGGACCGTTTCCCCAAATAACAAGAAGCGTACAGTTACAGTAAATGCGGCACCGTTTCCCCAAATAACAAGAAGCGTACAGTTACAGTAAATGCAGGACCGTTTCCCCAAATAACAAGAAGCGTACAGTTACAGTAAATGCGGGACCGTTTCCCCAAATAACAAGAAACGTACAGTTACAGTAAATGCGGGACCGTTTCCCCAAATAACAAGAAGCGTACAGTTACAGTAAATGCGGGACCGTTTCCCAAATAACAAGACACGTACAGTTACAGTAAATGCGGGACCGTTTCCCCAAATAACAAGAAACGTACAGTTACAGTAAATGCGGGACCGTTTCCCCAAATAACAAGAAGCGTACAGTTACAGTAAATGCAGGACCGTTTCCCCAAATAACAAGAAGCGTACAGTTACAGTAAATGCAGGACCGTTTCCCCAAATAACAAGAAGCGTACAGTTACAGTAAATGCGGGACCGTTTCCCCAAATAACAAGAAGCGTACAGTTACAGTAAATGCGGGACCGTTTCCCCAAATAACAAGAAACGTACAGTTACAGTAAATGCGGGACCGTTTCCCCAAATATCAAGATGCGTACAGTTACAGTAAATGCGGGACCGTTTCCCAAATAACAAGACACGTACAGTTACAGTAAATGCGGGACCGTTTCCCAAATAACAAGAAGCGTACAGTTACAGTAAATGCGGGACCGTTTCCCAAATAACAAGACACGTACAGTTACAGTAAATGCGGGATCGTTTCCCAAAAAACAAGAAACGTACAGTTACAGTAAATGCAGGACCGTTTCCCAAATAACAAGAAACGTACAGTTACAGTAAATGCAGGACCGTTTCCCCAAATAACAAGAAGCGTACAGTTACAGTAAATGCGGGACCGTTTCCCCAAATAACAAGAAGCGTACAGTTACAGTAACTGCAGGACCGTTTCCCCAATAACAAGAAGCGTACAGTTACAGTAAATGCAGGACCGTTTCCCCAAATAACAAGAAACGTACAGTTACAGTAAATGCGGCACCGTTTCCCCAAATAACAAGAAGCGTACAGTTACAGTAAATGCAGGACCGTTTCCCCAAATAACAAGAAGCGTACAGTTACAGTAAATGCAGGACCGTTTCCCCAAATAACAAGAAACGTACAGTTACAGTAAATGCGGGACCGTTTCCCCAAATAACAAGAAGCGTACAGTTACAGTAAATGCAGGACCGTTTCCCCAAATAACAAGAAACGTACAGTTACAGTAAATGCGGGACCGTTTCCCCAAATAACAAGAAACGTACAGTTACAGTAAATGCGGGACCGTTTCCCCAAATAACAAGAAGCGTACAGTTACAGTAAATGCAGGACCGTTTCCCAAATAACAAGACACGTACAGTTACAGTAAATGCAGGACCGTTTCCCCAAATAACAAGAAGCGTACAGTTACTGTAAATGCAGGACCGTTTCCCCAAATAACAAGAAGCGTACAGTTACAGTAAATGCGGGACCGTTTCCCCAAATAACAAGAAACGTACAGTTACAGTAAATGCGGGACCGTTTCCCCAAATAACAAGAAGCGTACAGTTACAGTAAATGCAGGACCGTTTCCCCAAATAACAAGAAGCGTACAGTTACAGTAAATGCGGGACCGTTTCCCCAAATAACAAGAAGCGTACAGTTACAGTAAATGCGGGACCGTTTCCCCAAATAACAAGAAACGTACAGTTACAGTAAATGCGGGACCGTTTCCCCAAATAACAAGAAGCGTACAGTAACAGTAAATGCAGGACCGTTTCCCCAATAACAAGAAGCGTACAGTTACAGTAAATGCGGGACCGTTTCCCAAATAACAAGACACGTACAGTTACAGTAAATGCGGGACCGTTTCCCAAATAACAAGAAGCGTACAGTTACAGTAAATGCGGGACCGTTTCCCAAATAACAAGACACGTACAGTTACAGTAAATGCGGGATCGTTTCCCAAAAAACAAGAAACGTACAGTTACAGTAAATGCAGGACCGTTTCCCCAAATAACAAGAAACGTACAGTTACAGTAAATGCGGGACCGTTTCCCCAAATAACAAGAAGCGTACAGTTACAGTAAATGCAGGACCGTTTCCCCAAATAACAAGAAGCGTACAGTTACAGTAAATGCAGGACCGTTTCCCAAATAACAAGACACGTACAGTTACAGTAAATGCAGGACCGTTTCCCCAAATAACAAGAAGCGTACAGTTACAGTAAATGCGGGACCGTTTCCCAAATAACAAGAAACGTACAGTTACAGTAAATGCAGGACCATTCCCCCAAATAACAAGAAGCGTACAGTTACAGTAAATGCAGGACCGTTTCCCCAAATAACAAGAAACGTACAGTTACAGTAAATGCAGGACCGTTTCCCCAAATAACAAGAAACGTACAGTTACAGTAAATGCAGGACCGTTTCCCAAATAACAAGAAACGTACAGTTACAGTAAATGCAGGACCGTTTCCCCAAATAACAAGAAGCGTACAGTTACAGTAAATGCAGGACCGTTTCCCAAATAACAAGAAACGTACAGTTACAGTAAATGCGGGACCGTTTCCCCAAATAACAAGAAGCGCACAGTTACAGTAAATGCAGGACCGTTTCCCAAATAACAAGAAGCGTACAGTTACAGTAAATGCAGGACCGTTTCCCCAAATAACAAGAAACGTACAGTTACAGTAAATGCGGGACCGTTTCCCCAAATAACAAGAAGCGTACAGTTACAGTAAATGCGGGACCGTTTCCCCAAATAACAAGAAGCGTACAGTTACAGTAAATGCGGGACCGTTTCCCCAAATAACAAGAAACGTACAGTTACAGTAAATGCGGGACCGTTTCCCCAAATAACAAGAAGCGTACAGTTACAGTAAATGCGGGACCGTTTCCCCAAATAACAAGAAACGTACAGTCACAGTAAATGCAGGACCGTTTCCCAAATAACAAGAAACGTACAGTTACAGTAAATGCAGGACCGTTTCCCCAAATAACAAGAAACGTACAGTTACAGTAAATGCAGGACCGTTTCCCCAAATAACAAGAAACGTACAGTTACAGTAAATGCGGGACCGTTTCCCCAAATAACAAGAAACGTACAGTTACAGTAAATGCGGGACCGTTTCCACAAATAACAAGAAGCGTACAGTTACAGTAAATGCAGGACCGTTTCCCCAAATAACAAGAAACGTACAGTTACAGTAAATGCGGGACCGTTTCCCCAAATAACAAGAAGCGTACAGTTACAGTAAATGCGGGACCGTTTCCCAAATAACAAGACGCGTACAGTTACAGTAAATGCGGGACCGTTTCCCAAATAACAAGAAGCGTACAGTTACAGTAAATGCGGGACCGTTTCCCAAATAACAAGACGCGTACAGTTACAGTAAATGCGGGACCGTTTCCCAAATAACAAGAAACGTACAGTTACAGTAAATGCAGGACCGTTTCCCCAAATAACAAGAAACGTACAGTTACAGTAAATGCGGGACCGTTTCCCCAAATAACAAGAAGCGTACAGTTACAGTAAATGCAGGACCGTTTCCCCAAATAACAAGAAGCGCACAGTTACAGTAAATGCAGGACCGTTTCCCAAATAACAAGACACGTACAGTTACAGTAAATGCAGGACCGTTTCCCCAAATAACAAGAAGCGTACAGTTACAGTAAATGCGGGACCGTTTCCCAAATAACAAGAAACGTACAGTTACAGTAAATGCAGGACCGTTTCCCCAAATAACAAGAAGCGTACAGTTACAGTAAATGCGGGACCGTTTCCCCAAATAACAAGAAACGTACAGTTACAGTAAATGCAGGACCGTTTCCCCAAATAACAAGAAGCGTACAGTTACAGTAAATGCGGGACCGTTTCCCCAAATAACAAGAAACGTACAGTTACAGTAAATGCAGGACCGTTTCCCCAAATAACAAGAAACGTACAGTTACAGTAAATGCAGGACCGTTTCCCAAATAACAAGAAACGTACAGTTACAGTAAATGCAGGACCGTTTCCCCAAATAACAAGAAGCGTACAGTTACAGTAAATGCAGGACCGTTTCCCAAATAACAAGAAACGTACAGTTACAGTAAATGCGGGACCGTTTCCCCAAATAACAAGAAGCGCACAGTTACAGTAAATGCAGGACCGTTTCCCAAATAACAAGAAGCGTACAGTTACAGTAAATGCAGGACCGTTTCCCCAAATAACAAGAAACGTACAGTTACAGTAAATGCGGTACCGTTTCCCCAAATAACAAGAAGCGTACAGTTACAGTAAATGCGGGACCGTTTCCCCAAATAACAAGAAGCGTACAGTTACAGTAAATGCGGGACCGTTTCCCCAAATAACAAGAAGCGTACAGTTACAGTAAATGCGGGACCGTTTCCCCAAATAACAAGAAGCGTACAGTTACAGTAAATGCGGGACCGTTTCCCCAAATAACAAGAAGCGTACAGTTACAGTAAATGCGGGACCGTTTCCCCAAATAACAAGAAGCGTACAGTTACAGTAAATGCGGGACCGTTTCCCCAAATAACAAGAAGCGTACAGTTACAGTAAATGCGGGACCGTTTCCCCAAATAACAAGAAGCGTACAGTTACAGTAAATGCGGGACCGTTTCCCCAAATAACAAGAAACGTACAGTTACAGTAAATGCGGGACCGTTTCCCCAAATAACAAGAAGCGTACAGTTACAGTAAATGCGGGACCGTTTCCCAAATAACAAGAAGCGTACAGTTACAGTAAATGCAGGACCGTTTCCCCAAATAACAAGAAGCGTACAGTTACAGTAAATGCAGGACCGTTTCCCCAAATAACAAGAAGCGTTCAGTTACAGTAAATGCAGGACCGTTTCCCCAAATAACAAGAAGCGTACAGTTACAGTAAATGCAGGACCGTTTCCCCAAATAACAAGAAACGTACAGTTACAGTAAATGCAGGACCGTTTCCCCAAATAACAAGAAGCGTACAGTTACAGTAAATGCGGGACCGTTTCCCAGATAAGAAGCGTACAGTTACAGTAAATGCAGGACCGTTTCCCCAATAACAAGAAGCGTACAGTTACAGTAAATGCAGGACCGTTTCCCCAAATAACAAGAAACGTACAGTTACAGTAAATGCAGGACCGTTTCCCCAAATAACAAGAAGCGTACAGTTACAGTAAATGCGGGACCGTTTCCCCAAATAAAAAGAAACGTACAGTTACAGTAAATGCGGGACCGTTTCCCCAAATAACAAGAAGCGTACAGTTACAGTAAATGCAGGACCGTTTCCCCAAATAACAAGATACGTACAGTTACAGTAAATGCAGGACCGTTTCCCCAAATAACAAGAAACGTACAGTTACAGTAAATGCGGGACCGTTTCCCCAAATAACAAGAAACGTACAGTTACAGTAAATGCGGGACCGTTTCCCCAAATAACAAGAAACGTACAGTTACAGTAAATGCAGGACCGTTTCCCCAATAACAAGAAGCGTACAGTTACAGTAAATGCGGGACCGTTTCCCCAAATAACAAGAAGCGTACAGTTACAGTAAATGCAGGACCGTTTCCCCAAATAACAAAAAACGTACAGTTACAGTAAATGCGGGACCGTTTCCCCAAATAACAAGAAGCGTACAGTTACAGTAAATGCGGGACCGTTTCCCCAAATAACAAGAAGCGTACAGTTACAGTAAATGCAGGACCGTTTCCCCAAATAACAAGAAACGTACAGTTACAGTCAATGCAGGACCGTTTCCCCAAATAACAAGAAACGTACAGTTACAGTCAATGCAGGACCGTTTCCCCAAATAACAAGAAACGTACAGTTACAGTAAATGCAGGACTGTTTCCCCAAATAACAAGAAACGTACAGTTACAGTCAATGCAGGACCGTTTCCCCAAATAACAAGAAACGTACAGTTACAGTAAATGCAGGACCGTTTCCCCAAATAACAAGAAACGTACAGTTACAGTAAATGCAGGACCGTTTCCCCAATAACAAGAAGCGTACAGTTACAGTAAATGCAGGACCGTTTCCCCAAATAACAAGAAGCGTACAGTTACAGTAAATGCAGGACCGTTTCCCCAAATAACAAGAAGCGTACAGTTACAGTAAATGCAGGACCGTTTCCCCAAATAACAAGAAGCGTACAGTTACAGTAAATGCAGGACCGTTTCCCAAATAACAAGAAGCGTACAGTTACAGTAAATGCGGGACCGTTTCCCCAAATAACAAGAAACGTACAGTTACAGTAAATGCAGGACCGTTTCCCCAATAACATGAAGCGTACAGTTACAGTAAATGCAGGACCGTTTCCCCAAATAACAAGAAGCGTACAGTTACAGTAAATGCGGGACCGTTTCCCAAATAACAAGAAACGTACAGTTACAGTAAATGCAGGACCGTTTCCCCAAATAACAAGAAGCGTACAGTTACAGTAAATGCAGGACCGTTTCCCAAATAACAAGAAACGTACAGTTACAGTAAATGCAGGACCGTTTCCCAAATAACAAGAAGCGCACAGTTACAGTAAATGCAGGACCGTTTCCCCAATAACAAGAAGCGTACAGTTACAGTAAATGCGGGACCGTTTCCCCAAATAACAAGAAGCGTACAGTTACAGTAAATGCGGGACCGTTTCCCAAATAACAAGAAGCGTACAGTTACAGTAAATGCAGGACCGTTTCCCCAAATAACAAGAAGCGTACAGTTACAGTAAATGCAGGACCGTTTCCCCAAATAACAAGAAGCGTACAGTTACAGTAAATGCAGGACCGTTTCCCCAAATAACAAGAAACGTACAGTTACAGTAAATGCGGGACCGTTTCCCAAATAACAAGAAACGTACAGTTACAGTAAATGCGGGACCGTTTCCCCAAATAACAAGAAGCGTACAGTTACAGTAAATGCGGGACCGTTTCCCCAAATAACAAGAAGCATACAGTTACAGTAAATGCGGGACCGTTTCCCAAATAACAAGAAGCGTACAGTTACAGTAAATGCAGGACCGTTTCCCCAAATAACAAGAAACGTACAGTTACAGTAAATGCGGGACCGTTTCCCCAAATAACAAGAAACGTACAGTTACAGTAAATGCAGGACCGTTTCCCAAATAACAAGAAACGTACAGTTACAGTAAATGCGGGACCGTTTCCCCAAATAACAAGAAACGTACAGTTACAGTAAATGCGGGACCGTTTCCCAAATAACAAGAAACGTACAGTTACAGTAAATGCAGGACCGTTTCCCCAAATAACAAGAAGTGTACAGTTACAGTAAATGCAGGACCGTTTCCCCAAATAACAAGAAGCGTACAGTTACAGTAAATGCAGGACCGTTTCCCCAAATAACAAGAAACGTACAGTTACAGTAAATGCGGGACCGTTTCCCCAAATAACAAGAAACGTACAGTTACAGTAAATGCGGGAACGTTTCCCCAAATAACAAGAAGCGTACAGTTACAGTAAATGCGGGACCGTTTCCCAAATAACAAGAAGCGTACAGTTACAGTAAATGCGGGACCGTTTCCCCAAATAACAAGAAGCGTACAGTTACAGTAAATGCAGGACCGTTTCCCCAAATAACAAGAAACGTACAGTTACAGTAAATGCAGGACCGTTTCCCCAAATAACAAGAAACGTACAGTTACAGTAAATGCGGGACCGTTTCCCAAATAACAAGAAACGTACAGTTACAGTAAATGCTGGACCGTTTCCCAAATAACAAGAAACGTACAGTTACAGTAAATGCAGGACCGTTTCCCAAATAACAAGAAGCGTACAGTTACAGTAAATGCGGGACCGTTTCCCCAAATAACAAGAAACGTACAGTTACAGTAAATGCGGGACCGTTTCCCCAAATAACAAGAAGCGTACATTACAGTAAATGCGGGACCGTTTCCCCAAATAACAAGAAACGTACAGTTACAGTAAATGCAGGACCGTTTCCCCAAATAACAAGAAGCGTACAGTTACAGTAAATGCAGGACCGTTTCCCCAAATAACAAGAAACGTACAGTTACAGTAAATGCAGGACCGTTTCCCCAAATAACAAGAAGCGTACAGTTACAGTAAATGCAGGACCGTTTCCCCAAATAACAAGAAGCGTACAGTTACAGTAAATGCAGGACCGTTTCCCCAAATAACAAGAAACGTACAGTTACAGTAAATGCAGGACCGTTTCCCCAAATAACAAGAAGCGTACAGTTACAGTAAATGCGGGACCGTTTCCCAAATAACAAGAAGCGTACAGTTACAGTAAATGCGGGACCGTTTCCCCAAATAACAAGAAACGTACAGTTACAGTAAATGCGGGACCGTTTCCCCAAATAACAAGAAGCGTACAGTTACAGTAAATGCGGGACCGTTTCCCCAAATAACAAGAAACGTACAGTTACAGTAAATGCAGGACCGTTTCCCCAAATAACAAGAAACGTACAGTTACAGTAAATGCAGGACCGTTTCCCCAAATAACAAGAAACGTACAGTTACAGTAAATGCGGGACCGTTTCCCCAAATAACAAGAAACGTACAGTTACAGTAAATGCGGGACCGTTTCCCCAAATAACAAAAAGCGTACAGTTACAGTAAATGCAGGACCGTTTCCCAAATAACAAGAAGCGTACAGTTACAGTAAATGCGGGACCGTTTCCCAAATAACAAGAAACGTACAGTTACAGTAAATGCGGGACCGTTTCCCCAAATAACAAGAAACGTAGAGTTACAGTAAATGCAGGACCGTTTCCCAAATAACAAGAAACGTACAGTTACAGTAAATGCAGGACCGTTTCCCCAAATAACAAGAAGCGTACAGTTACAGTAAATGCGGGACCGTTTCCCCAAATAACAAGGAACGTACAGTTACAGTAAATGCAGGACCGTTTCCCAAATAACAAGAAGCGTACAGTTACAGTAAATGCAGGATCGTTTCCCAAATAACAAGAAGCGTACAGTTACAGTAAATGCGGGACCGTTTCCCAAATAACAAGAAACGTACAGTTACAGTAAATGCGGGACCGTTTCCCCAAATAACAAGAAGCGTACAGTTACAGTAAATGCGGGACCGTTTCCCCAAATAACAAGAAACGTACAGTTACCGTAAATGCGGGACCGTTTCCCAAATAACAAGAAACTTACAGTTACAGTAAATGCGGGACCGTTTCCCAAATAACAAGAAACGTACAGTTACAGTAAATGCGGGACCGTTTCCCAAATAACAAGAAGCGTACAGTTACAGTAAATGCAGGACCGTTTCCCAAATAACAAGAAAGGTACAGTTACAGTAAATGCAGGACCGTTTCCCAAATAACAAGAAGCGTACAGTTACAGTAAATGCAGGACCGTTTCCCAAATAACAAGAAGCGTACAGTTACAGTAAATGCAGGATCGTTTCCCAAATAAGAAGAAGCGTACAGTTACAGTAAATGCGGGACCGTTTCCCAAATAACAAGAAGCGTACAGTTACAGTAAATGCAGGACCGTTTCCCCAAATAACAAGACACGTACAGTTACAGTAAATGCAGGACCGTTTCCCCAAATAACAAGAAACGTACAGTTACAGTAAATGCGGGACCGTTTCCCAAATAACAAGAAGCGTACAGTTACAGTAAATGCAGGACCGTTTCCCAAATAACAAGAAAGGTACAGTTACAGTAAATGCAGGACCGTTTCCCAAATAACAAGAAGCGTACAGTTACAGTAAATGCAGGATCGTTTCCCAAATAACAAGAAGCGTACAGTTACAGTAAATGCGGGACCGTTTCCCAAATAACAAGAAACGTACAGTTACAGTAAATGCGGGACCGTTTCCCCAAATAACAAGAAGCGTACAGTTACAGTAAATGCAGGACCGTTTCCCCAAATAACAAGAAACGTACAGTTACAGTAAATGCAGGACCGTTTCCCCAAATAACAAGAAACGTACAGTTACAGTAAATGCGGGACCGTTTCCCAAATAACAAGAAACTTACAGTTACAGTAAATGCGGGACCGTTTCCCAAATAACAAGAAACGTACAGTTACAGTAAATGCAGGACCGTTTCCCCAATAACAAGAAGCGTACAGTTACAGTAAATGCAGGACCGTTTCCCCAAATAACAAGAAACGTACAGTTACAGTAAATGCGGGACCGTTTCCCAAATAACAAGAATCGTACAGTTACAGTAAATGCAGGACCGTTTCCCAAATAACAAGAAAGGTACAGTTACAGTAAATGCAGGACCGTTTCCCAAATAACAAGAAGCGTACAGTTACAGTAAATGCAGGACCGTTTCCCCAAATAACAAGAAACGTACAGTTACAGTAAATGCAGGACCGTTTCCCAAATAACAAGAAACGTACAGTTACAGTAAATGCAGGACCGTTTCCCCAAATAACAAGAAACGTACAGTTACAGTAAATACCCCCTGTGTGTCCCAGAGAGAGGTGACACACAGGTCCCTGAGATACCCCCTTGTGCGTCCCAGAGAGAGGTGACACGCGGGTCCCTGAGATACCCCCTTGTGCGTCCCAGAGAGAGGCGACACACGCGGGTCCCTGAGATACCTCCTGTGCGTCCCAGAGAGAGGCGACACACGCGGGTCCCTGAGATACCCCCTGTGCGTCCCAGAGAGGCGACACACGCAGGTCCCTGAGATACCCCCTGTGCGTCCCAGAGAGAGGCGACACACGCGGGCCCCTGAGATACCCCCTGTGCGTCCCAGAGAGAGGCGACACACGCGGGTCCCTGAGATACCCCCTGTGCGTCCCAGAGAGAGGCGACACACGCGGGTCCCTGAGATACCCCCTGTGCGTCCCAGAGAGAGGCGACACACGCGGGTCCCTGAGATACCCCCTGTGCGTCCCAGAGAGAGGCGACACACGCGGGCCCCTGAGAAGCCTGTCACGGGAGACCATGTTTAGTAACACCTTTTTATACCGGGATCATTGAGCAAAGCAAGGAGGTAAAATAAATTGTAATTTATTTCAGGAAAAGACACACAATGTAACACAATTTGCACAGTTAACACAATTACTGGGAATGGGGCTAACGAATAAATCTATCCTTTAAACAAAATTGACAAAAATGACCTCTGTAGGAGCCTTTCCAATGTTGGGTAGGTACTCACGAATGTCCTGGAACTGATTTCGGCGCAATGCCAGACGCGACCGCTACGTTCTTCAGAAGCGGGACTTAGAAGAATTCTTGAGTCAAAATCTTTTCTGCCGGCTCGCGTCTTTTCAGCACAGAGCGTCTTTGAATTTTCCGCTGATGGTTTGGCGCTTGGAATCTGCGCTCCTGATTGGCTGCAAGGCTCCTTATGGGTTTCAGGGTCCCATTCACAAACCTCTACAGCCTATCAGAGCGTGAGAATTTCCCTGCCAGCCAATCACCGATTTGCCGGTATTGTAAAGCCGGGCGGGCACCTTTTCTCATTCTGCAAAGGGGCATGGGCTAACCTGGCACCTCTGCCTCTCTGTATACTGAGCCCACCCGCTGTCCAGGCTCCACAGTCTAGCTCCTGGCAAATGGTGGCCGGAGAGCCCTGTGTTAGCCCAGGATGCGGGTACTCAAGCAGAACTGCAGTACCCCTCCTGTTCTAACTCCTTGGCATCCCTGAGGCTTTCACGTCCGGACTCCGCACAGACCCAGAGGCACCAAGCTTGGTCGCCATCTGGGCTGCCCGGAATCCACAGGTTATCAGTACATATCCCTATTAAATATAACCCTTTAATAAAATATACTGTGCCCTTGTCTTCTGTGTGATAAAAATATGTCTCTGTTCTGGTGTCAGGGAGGGAGAGTATATAATGTGTAAGTCCCTGTTCTGGTGTCAGGGAGGGAGAGTATATAATGTGTAAGTCCCTGTTCTGGTGTCAGGGAGGGAGAGTATATAATGTGTAAGTACCTGTTCTGGTGTCAGGGAGGGAGAGTATATAATGTGTAAGTCCCTGTTCTGGTGTCAGGGAGGGAGAGTATATAATGTGTAAGTCCCTGTTCTGGTGTCAGGGAGGGAGAGTATATAATGTGTAAGTCCCTGTTCTGGTGTCCGATATGGAGAGTATATAATGTGTAAGTCCCTGTTCTGGTGTCAGGGAGGGAGAGTATATAATGTGTAAGTCCCTGTTCTGGTGTCAGGGAGGGAGAGTATATAATGTGTAAGTCCCTGTTCTGGTGTCAGGGAGGGAGAGTATATAATGTGTAAGTCCCTGTTCTGGTGTCAGGGAGGGAGAGTATATAATGTGTAAGTACCTGTTCTGGTGTCAGGGAGGGAGAGTATATAATGTGTAAGTCCCTGTTCTGGTGTCAGGGAGGGAGAGTATATAATGTGTAAGTCCCTGTTCTGGTGTCAGGGAGAGAGAGTATATAATGTGTAAGTCCCTGTTCTGGTGTCCGATATGGAGAGTATATAATGTGTAAGTCCCTGTTCTGGTGTCAGGGAGGGAGAGTATATAATGTGTAAGTCCCTGTTCTGGTGTCAGGGAGGGAGAGTATATAATGTGTAAGTCCCTGTTCTGGTGTCCGGTATGGTGAGTATATAATGTGTTTGTCCCTGTTCTGGTGTCCGGTATGGAGAGTATATAATGTGTAAGTCCCTGTTCTGGTGTCAGGGAGGGAGAGTATATAATGTGTGAGTCCCTGTTCTGGTGTCAGGGAGGGAGAGTATATAATGTGTAAGTCCCTGTTCTGGTGTCAGGGAGGGAGAGTATATAATGTGTAAGTCCCTGTTCTGGTGTCCGGTATGGAGAGTATATAATGTGTGAGTCCCTGTTCTGGTGTCCGGTATGGAGAGTATATAATATGTAAGTCCCTGTTCTGGTGTCAGGGAGGGAGAGTATATAATGTGTAAGTCCCTGTTCTGGTGTCAGGGAGGGAGAGTATATAATGTGTAAGTCCCTGTTCTGGTGTCCGGTATGGAAAGTATATAATGTGTAAGTCCCTGTTCTGGTGTCCGGTATGGAGAGTATATAATGTGTAAGTCCCTGTTCTGGTGTCCGGTATGGAGAGTATATAATGTGTAAGTCCCTGTTCTGGTGTCCGGTATGGAGAGTATATAATGTGTAAGTCCCTGTTCTGGTGTCAGGGAGGGAGAATATATAATGTGTAAGTCCCTGTTCTGGTGTCAGGGAGGGAGAGTATATAATGTGTAAGTCCCTGTTCTGGTGTCCGGTATGGAGAGTATATAATGTGTAAGTCCCTGTTCTGGTGTCCGGTATGGAGAGTATATAATGTGTAAGTCCCTGTTCTGGTGTCCGGTATGGAGAGTATATAATGTGTAAGTCCCTGTTCTGGTGTCCGGTATGGAGAGTATATAATGTGTAAGTCCCTGTTCTGGTGTCCGGTATGGAGAGTATATAATGTGTAAGTCCCTGTTCTGGTGTCAGGGAGGGAGAGTATATAATGTTTGAGTCCCTGTTCTGGTGTCCGGTATGGAGAGTATATAATGTGTAAGTCCCTGTTCTGGTGTCCGGTATGGAGAGTATATAATGTGTAAGTCCCTGTTCTGGTGTCAGGGAGGGAGAGTATATAATGTGTAAGTCCCTGTTCTGGTGTCAGGGAGGGAGAGTATATAATGTGTAAGTCCCTGTTCTGGTGTCAGGGAGGGAGAGTATATAATGTGTGAGTCCCTGTTCTGGTGTCCGGTATGGAGAGTATATAATGTGTAAGTCCCTGTTCTGGTGTCAGGGAGGGAGAGTATATAATGTGTAAGTCCCTGTTCTGGTGTCCGGTATGGAGAGTATATAATGTGTAAGTCCCTGTTCTGGTGTCAGGGAGGGAGAGTATATAATGTGTAAGTCCCTGTTCTGGTGTCCGGTATGGAGAGTATATAATGTGTAAGTCCCTGTTCTGGTGTCAGGGAGGGAGAGTATATAATGTGTAAGTCCCTGTTCTGGTGTCGGGGATGGAGTGAGAGTATATAATGTGTAAGTCCCTGTTCTGGTGTCAGGGAGGGAGAGTATATAATGTGTAAGTCCCTGTTCTGGTGTCAGGGAGGGAGAGTATATAATGTGTAAGTCCCTGTTCTGGTGTCGGGGATGGAGTGAGAGTATATAATGTGTAAGTCCCTGTTCTGGTGTCCGGTATGGAGAGTATATAATGTGTAAGTCCCTGTTCTGGTGTCCGGTATTGAGAGTATATAATGTGTAAGTCCCTGTTCTGGTGTCCGGTATGGAGAGTATATAATGTGTAAGTCCCTGTTCTGGTGTCCGGTATGGAGAGTATATAATGTGTAAGTCCCTGTTCTGGTGTCAGGGAGGGAGAGTATATAATGTGTAAGTCCCTGTTCTGGTGTCCGGTATGGAGAGTATATAATGTGTAAGTCCCTGTTCTGGTGTCCGGTATGGAGAGTATATAATGTGTAAGTCCCTGTTCTGGTGTCCGGTATGGAGAGTATATAATGTGTAAGTCCCTGTTCTGGTGTCCGGTATGGAGAGTATATAATGTGTAAGTCCCTGTTCTGGTGTCCGGTATGGAGAGTATATAATGTGTAAGTCCCTGTTCTGGTGTCCGGTATGGAGAGTATATAATGTGTAAGTCCCTGTTCTGGTGTCCGGTATGGAGAGTATATAATGTGTAAGTCCCTGTTCTGGTGTCCGGTATGGAGAGTATATAATGTGTAAGTCCCTGTTCTGGTGTCCGGTATGGAGAGTATATAATGTGTAAGTCCCTGTTCTGGTGTCAGGGAGGGAGAGTATATAATGTGTAAGTCCCTGTTCTGGTGTCCGGTATGGAGAGTATATAATGTGTAAGTCCCTGTTCTGGTGTCAGGGAGGGAGAGTATATAATGTGTAAGTCCCTGTTCTGGTGTCAGGGAGGGAGAGTATATAATGTGTAAGTCCCTGTTCTGGTGTCCGGTATGGAGAGTATATAATGTGTAAGTCCCTGTTCTGGTGTCCGGTATGGAGAGTATATAATGTGTAAGTCCCTGTTCTGGTGTCAGGGAGGGAGAGTATATAATGTGTAAGTCTCTGTTCTGGTGTCAGGGAGGGAGAGTATATAATGTGTAAGTCCCTGTTCTGGTGTCAGGGAGGGAGAGTATATAATGTGTAAGTCCCTGTTCTGGTGTCCGGTATGGAGAGTATATAATGTGTAAGTCCCTGTTCTGGTGTCAGGAGGGAGAGTATATAATGTGTAAGTCCCTGTTCTGATGTCAGGGAGGGAGAGTATATAATGTGTAAGTCCCTGTTCTGGTGTCCGGTATGGAGAGTATATAATGTGTAAGTCCCTGTTCTGGTGTCAGGGAGGGAGAGTATATAATGTGTAAGTCCCTGTTCTGGTGTCAGGGAGGGAGAGTATATAATGTGTAAGTCCCTGTTCTGGTGTCAGGGAGGGAGAGTATATAATGTGTAAGTCCCTGTTCTGGTGTCAGGGAGGGAGAGTATATAATGTGTAAGTCCCTGTTCTGGTGTCCGGTATGGAGAGTATATAATGTGTACGTCCCTGTTCTGGTGTCCGGTGGAGAGTATATATTGCCTGCACTCCCTAGCCTCATACTTGGCACACTTTAGGAATGACTTTTACACACAAGAAATCACTCTCAGCTTTATCACTTAGCGGGAGCACCCCCTGAACCCCTATACCAGGTTCAGTGTACCTGGGCATGTATCTGGGCACCTCTCCTTATACTAGGGACCCCCTGTTCCATTAGGGACCCTGTGTGTGGTTGCAGGTATACATTAACCCCTTCATGCCCGTTTATCTTGTCTGGAAGATGCTGCAGCAGGAATCTTGGCGGGGAGTTGTAGTAGCGTTTCCAGGGTCAGAGTCTGCCCGGAGCAATGTGCTTGGCTGGATCCGAGAATCGAGTGAGATCCAACTCTGGGGTACCCCATAACTCCGGAACCCCGATACATAGACACATTCTGTAAGGACTTTCTCCAGCAAACCCACCCTGAAACTTACAGCCTAGAAATCTCCCGGTCCCAGCGCCCCAGGAAAGGCAAAACAAACATAATTCTTTAATGTCACATAATTTGCACACTGTCACAGTAATGCATTTAGGACATCTGGGTCCAAGAACTGACACTCTAGGACCCCAACACGGATCAGGGGTAACCAAGTGGGCTGAACCTTTATTAGTGAGTCCGGTTAACCCCTTCACCGTTGCACCTCCCTCCTTAAGATGAAGGCTTTATTACGACCACCTCGTCCGGCGGTTTAACGTCTTGAGGTTGTTGGCTCACTGGGACTGTCCTGTCGGGAAAGTCCATCGGCATTGCCGTGCTCACTGCCTTTCTTATGCTGGATGGAAAAGTCACATTCTTGCAGGGCAAGACTCCAGCGAAGGAGCTTGCCATTTTCCCCAGACACCCTCTGTAGCCAACTCAAGGGCTTGTGATCAGTGATCACCGTGAATGCCCAGCCATACAGATAGGGCTGCAGCTTCCTCAGAGCCCACACAATGGCCAAATGCTCCAGGGAGAAGGAGCGGCTCAATGAGTCAGTGCCCCCCACCCTGTCCCCTCCCCCCCCCACCCTGTCACCTCCCCCCACACCCTGTCCCCTCCCCCCCACCCTGTCCCCTCCCCCCCCACCCTGTCCCCTCCCCCCCCCCACCCTGTCCCCTCCCCTCCCACCCTGTCCCCTCCCCCCCCACCCTGTCCCCTCCCCCCCCCACCCTGTCCCCTCCCCCCCCACCCTGTCCCCTCCCCCCCACCCTGTCCCCTCCACCCCACCCTGTCCCCTCCCCCCCCACCCTGTCCCCTCCCCCC